>NW_017890602.1:0-25197 GCF_001540865.1 Ananas comosus
TAGAGAATGCTTATCATTCCAATATTATAGAGCTTTAGTTGTTTTCTCTTCAAGAGAGATCACTAAAAATCAGTTGGTTTTAATTTGGAAAGGTATCTTTTAGAATACATGAGTACAAGGGTAATTAAAAAAAGATATTACGATAAGCAAATTCGCGAGTAACAACTGAATCATAATAATAAATAGCTCATGTTATTTGTCCTATAAAGTACTTCAACCAAAATTTAACTTAAAGTGTCTTTTAAATACTAGAGCGAACCTTTTACATTGGGCTTCTGAATTACGACTGTTTAGTGCGTGTATATGTAGACCTAATCGCACCTTGAAACCTTTTGTGTACAAATATGATGAGAAAAAGATAACCTAAGTGCAAAAACAAAAAAAGGCCCATAAAAAAGAAGAGACGAGAGTTAATAGTAATGGCACAATATAACAGGAGCTAGCATTCGATATGTACGATATTCCTATTTAATGGGACTTATTTTATTTTCTCTAAACATGCTATAATAAATAGGTAATATCAACACTAGCTATTCTATTGATCCTTCTTGTGCATTTTTCTTTAATGATGCCTTTTTAGGGTAGTGCTGTTCTACGTACGAATAAACCATACACCCCTTTTATAGAAACTTCCATCTCCACATTATAGTTATGGTACTCTGACACGCTCTGTGTCAGTCTTCAAACAGCTGGCTCATTGTTAACTATAGCTCAGTATAAGGTAAATTTTAATGAATTTAATACCACATATGTAATATCCAATTCTCTTTACATATATATTTATGTATCCCAGTTCCTGAACATATGAGTATACACTAAATAATATGTTTGCACTCCCTTTCCGCCATTAGGACTTTTAATGCCATATACCACACATATCCCACAACAATCTAAATGACTTACATATGCCAGCTGGAAGAGAGAGTGTTAGCTCTTCACTTGCTTGTAAATAAAATTATTATACGAGGAAAATTAATGCCCTACTTTCTTATAGTTTTTCACATTTCAGGGCAAAAGTATATGCTCATGAATGGACGACTACAGCTACAAGGTGCTGTGCCACGAGGGGCAAAAAACAAATACTCTCTCAGTTTAAATGTATAACAGATAAGATGAAGGAGAAGGATCAAGATCTGCACCTGTAGTGATCAGTAATTAAGTTGTCTGGCTCCCCCATCTTTACAAAATGTTTTCCAGTGCTTTGAGATCAGATGTGAAAAGAGAGACGATTGCAGTGATACCCGGACAGAAGCGCATGATACTATGGAATATAACTTGTATTTTGGGGAAAATATACTATAATTTGATGTTATGAAAAATTGATATGATAAGAGGATTCTTTAGTATTGAGAGCACAATTCCAAGGAGGAGAAATCTTTAATTTGAACTAGTTAAATGTTTGGTTCTACATACTGAAATATATCATATGTATGGCAAAGGAGCTGCCTTTGTCTCTTAATTATGAATTATATATACAATTGAATAAAAGGCCGGTCCGTGAGAGAAGAAAAACGAGATAAAGATGGAGAGCTAGAAGAGGAGAGACCCGAAAGAAGGAAATTCGAGTTTTGGATACATCTTCGGAGTGTTTTATCTTTATGAGTCATACCCAAAACACTTCCAGATAATATCCGATGCGCCAATGAGTAAAATGATTAAGCAAAAAAATGAAAGAACCTGTGAATTCATCATCTCACATTCAGATTGGCCTGTCGATCTGCGCGATTTGTTAAGAGCAGCTTGCTAGAGGACTTGTTCTTCTTTTTTTCTTTTTTTGCTTTATTTTATTTCCCTTTTTTTCCCTTCGTTTTTTGTTCTTCCTATAAATCAAGATCCCGTGATGAATGCGGTTCCTTTCCGGGACGACGGGAAGGCGAAGGCTCCTCTGTTGGGCCGCGCTGCCTCCGATGCCGGCCGGCAGCTGGAGGAGAGGAAGCAAAGGGCTCGGCGGCCAGCGGAGTTGTCGATCCTAACGACTTAGAGCGTCAGGTCGTTTGTAGGGCGGTTGCGTCGATCGTGAGCAGTCCGATGGTCCACTCGAGAGGCCTGACCCGTTTGCCGGGCAGCGGTGGCGGGAGGTCTGTATCACCAGACGGACGGAACGAGGTAAATCGGACGGCCATCGGCCGATGCCATTCATCTGCGGCCGGCGGCGGCCATCGGCGGTCGGCGCGCGATCGGAAGAAGGTTATCTGCTGGCGGCTGGCATTGTAGTCGTAGGCTGCCGATGCCTGGTTGGGTGCTCGAGGTCACGTGGCGCGGCGCGGCGGCGGGTTGGTGGTTGGGGGTATTGAAGACGCTGCCCGGCGCGGCGGGGCGGCGGCGGCTGTGACGGAGGATGCCGGATGGGAGAGGTGAAAGCGGCGGTCGGTTGGGGGTAGGGGAGGCGCGGGAGGGGCCGCGGGATGGGCCTAGGTCCTTGGGGTTCGGGGACGGCCGCTTCCAGTCGATTGAAGAGGGCGCGTCGCGGCGCGGCGTGCGCGACGCCGCGGACGAAGGAGACGGTGGTCGACAGGCTCGAGGCGCTTCTCCTTGCGAGCGGCTCCGAGCCTTTGGTCATGACGTGCTCTGGCTGCTGTTACAGTGGAGCTAGCGCGAAGCGCACCGGACTGCCGTGCGCGTCCTTCGGACTCAAGAAGCAGCCCTTCTCGTTCGACGACGCGTCCAGCGTGGAAGTACTCTACGCGTTGTTCGGTTCACCAGCCGGTTCATAGCTTCCCCACGTCGCTCGCGTCACCACCCTTGTCGATACATGTGCGTCCTTCGTTCCACCACCGCCAATATCCCCCCGCCCCGGCCCGCCTCTCCTCCGCCCGGGGGCCGCCGCTGCGTGCCCCGTTCCGACGACCACCGAAAACGCAGCGCCGGCTGTAGCGGACGACGGAGAGCCCTGACAAGCGGCAGGACGCGGCGCCGACCCACGAGGCGAGCCCCAATGAATGCATCGGCGCTCGAAGCCCGCCTCTGACTAAATAACCGCTTTCCTCTCCTTCGTCTTCTTCTTGCTTCTATGCGAAACCCTCTCTTTCTCCTTGCGAGAACTGATTCATGGATCTCTTTGACTGAAAGTTCGCCAATTCAAGCCAAGCAGTAGTAAGAGGTGTACTGTCGTACAGGCCAATATCTACGTATATATAATAATACTATAATCTATATATTATTATTATATGTCTAGTGTGCTGTGTGTCCTGATGTGTGGTGGTGTGTGTGGATGTTGTGTGTGTGTGTATCTTCGATCCAATCCACCTGTTGCAGGGTGTATGTCGGGGCATCTGGTGCTTATTTTTTCGTTCGGCGTTTTTGTCGATTGCTGTTATCTCTTCGGAGGATCTGTGAGGTCTCGGGGATGGATAAAGGAAGGAGTCGCGTGCCTATGTGCTTTGATATAGAAGAGGGGAGAAGAATGAGAGAGAAGAAGAACAAGAAGAAGAAGAAGAGATTAGGCAGGTTCCCATTGAGCCCCCTTGTATGTGTGAGAGTTGAGTGTGTGCGTGTGTGCTCCTGTGTGTGTGTGTGTTATTTGTGTGTGTGTGTGGTATGTGGGCGGTTGGGGGAGTCGGGGTGTTGGGCTGTGTGGTTTTGGTCTCTTTCTTTAGCACTGCTACAAAAACTGCCCTAGAAGGTTCCGAGAAGAAGGCTGGGTGGGTTTTTTTTTCGATCGGAGCTTCTAACACACGAAATGGAAGATGGTAGAAGCTGGATTGAGAGAGAGAGAAAGAAGAGAGAGAGAAGAGAGAAATGAAAGAGTAGGGAGAGGGCGAAAGGTGGGAATAGTGGAAAGCTTTATAAAGGAGTTGTGAGAGAGAGAAAAGAGACAGAGAGAGATGGATTGAGCGAGAGAGAGAAGATGTGGAGAGAGATAGAGAGAGAGGGACGAGAGAGGAGAGAAAGAGGTAGGGGAGGGGGGGGACTCATGAATATTATGCTGGTTGGGCTCATTTGGAGCTTGCTGCTCTCATCATAAGTGGTTTTCTATATGATGTTAATATTTATAGATTGCTGGCGATAAGCCCCGGCTAAGCCAGTGTTGTAGGAAGACATTAGCCAAAGCCGATTGATAATGTAGGATAAATAATTTAGAAATGTTAATTTATTTTATCAATACTTTATATATAAATATAATGCAGTATTTTTATGTCTTATTTACCTATATTATTTTAATGTGTGATCGGGCTCGTTACGTTTGAGGGGGTTACACAGGAAAGGAGAGGGTCATTCGCGTTCTCCTCTTTATTGGTTGAAGCAGTAAAACACTATTGTGTGGGGGGGACACACACGCAGAGAGAGATTGGATTGGTTAAGCTTTGATTTTGAAGATGAGCACTTGGCGTTTGTAATATGCGTAGTGGCCTATGGTTAGCCAGAGTGAGAGGATGGAGGAGAGTAAAAAAAAAAAAAATTAGGTTGTGTATATCATGTACAGAGAGAGAGAGAGAGAGAGAGAGAGAGAGAGAGAGAAACTTATACACATATACCTTGTGCGCTCGTAGAGAGAGAGTAAAGAACTTATTGCATGCACCCGGTATGTTCATACATCTCAGTGATCGTGCTCCCGTATCAACATTATAGCGCTATTAAAAAAATTAATTAATTTATCATAGAGTATGTCCTATGATATTTGAAGTACCTATCCTAATGAAACTTAAATAGGGTTTAGCTAGCCCCTATGACTTTTTTAGATTAAGGAAAAAACAAAAAAAAAATGTAAAGTGTATGTACATCGAAAAGTACTATAAATTTTATTATTTTTTTTTTACAAATCGAACAATAGCTCATTCCATAATGTTGATTTTTTGATCAAATTATACCTACTTAATAAATTAATTTTCAAAATGAGCAGAATTATTATATATTAAAATTTTGAGATGATGAAAATTACTATCAGATTAGATTTTGAATTTTAGACATTAACATCAGTTATGTTACAACGAGCGCACAAACGAAAACGACAAAGACGAACACAAAATAAACAAATCACAAATAAAAATAAAAGAACACACAGATTTACGTAAAAAAATTTTTGCAAAAAAAAATCACGGTCAGAAGAGGAGAAAACTTTACTATCGAAAAGAAAATACAATGTTTGAAGTACAACCAACCACTATCTATCGCCTCTAGAGCCTGTGGGATCGAGCCTTCCGCTACCCACCACAAATATTTGTTTTTTCTTTACAATTTTATTTTTCAATTTGATCGCACGATAAAATTGTCGGCGAGTCAAAATTCCGAGCTGAAGTCGATTATCTAACAAGTTATTTGGTATGGTGCATGAAACGTAGGATACAATGGTTGTAGCAATAGATTCCAGAATGAGAGAGAGAGAGAGAGAGAGAGAGAGAGAGGAGAATAGGAGATAAGATAGTATGCTCTTACCAACCTGACCCTTTTCTCTCCTAAAACCCAATGGGAGGAGGATAGATTCCTTAAGGCGAGGGGAAACATGCGGTTTGCAGTTTATTAATCTGTGATGTGAAGGACATGCTATTTTGAGATGCCCACCACACCAAACAAAACAATTTAAAATACTATCAAGTACTAAATAATGGTAAAAAAATAATTTTACAGTTGCTTGGGTTAGCAATGGACGGTTTCCATGTAAGAACGCTGTTGAGGTTTCACATCTGGGAATGGGACATGGTCTTAGTCATAATGAAAGGCCTAACGAAAGAGATTTTGTAGAATCAGATATATTAGTTTATTAATTCATCAGGCAAAGCGGATTCTCTAAGTTGAGGAGATGCGTTGTTGGAACTAACATAGCTTTTACCTCTGGTTTTTTTTCTAAAAAGAGTAAGTTAACAATTCTACTTGATCCATTTTGTGTACCCTTAAATTTTAAGCTCTTATATGAAATTTTTTTTGATTAATTTGAATAAAGAATAATATATGAAACTATGAATTCTCCATAAACACTACAACAGAATTAGTTAATAGAAACATATTTTTAAAATATTTTTGTGTAAATATCTCATTTATGCAAATTTTTTAAAAAAAAATCTACTAAAGCCTAAATATAAAGCTCAATCCAACTAAAAACAAAAAATTTATTTACTCAACCAATCCTACCCAGTCCACTCGGTTCGATTATAAATAAAAAAGAAAAAAAAATTGATCACCATCTCCCTTTCTTCTCCTCCACCGCCGCAGCCGATGAGATACTATTCTGACGATTGGAATTCGGCAACGAAGATTTCGCAGGAACCGTGGAGAATTACGATCGCCACATGTCCCTCCGTCATAGATAGCTAGAAGAGTGAGTGCCGAATATCAAAGCGGCCTCACATATAGCGACCTTACATATAACAACACTTTTAAAAAGTGTCGATAATTTAGTCAGCAGTATTTTTTTTATCTGTACCGATATTTAAAAGTGCCGCTATATATTATTTTTGTTGCAGTCAAAATATAGTTCCTGTGTAACTAGTATTATTTAAAGAAAATAAATCATACAAAAATGTGTTCGAACTAACAAAAGTTACTTGTAGAAATTTGGTTCGCGTTCCTCCCAATGTAAGGCGAGTAAAGTAAAATTCCACTCCAAGTTCGGGCATTAACACATATTATTATATTCATCTTTTGCAATTAAGACAATTGGGTTAGCATTTTAAGGAGACCCCACGAAAATGGGGATATTCTTACACAGTACAACCACGTGGCTATGGACGGAACCGATCAAATAGCAATCATGCGCCTGTAAATTACAGTTAAAAGCAGGGAGGCTTACTAGGGGATTGAGACCACACTTATTGAACGAAGAGAGAGAGAGAGAGAGAAAGAGAGAGAGACCACACTCAAAAAGTTTTGCTTAGTTATATTGGTATAACATTGAGCCAGCTCACAAATTAAGTAAATTTTGACAGCATGATGTAGAAGTCGTTACACTCTACGAGGTGTTCTTTTTTATTGTTTTTAATGCTGAGATAAGACTTTACAAAAATAGTATTATATTTATAAATAAATTTTACGATAATTTACAAATTATAAAAATAATGATCGATGAATAATTTTACAATTTTATAAATTATACTAATATTTTTTAGATATTACATACTAAAGTAATGCAGTTTTGGGTCATTCTTCGCTTGAACGAGCATTTTTTTTTTTTTTTTGAGATATAGATAACGTGTTATCCGCTTCATTTCTTGTATTTAAAAAAAAAAGATTTTGGACTTGAAATATACAAGACCTTACATTATTAAGCTTAAACATTTTGATCAGCAATATAAGTCCAACAAATTATTATTATCAGCGGGTCAAATCGTTAAACTCTCTTTCCCAATGTGCTTCATTAGCAAGAAGGATTTTTTGAGCTTTTATGCTGAATAAAGCGGTTTTTTCATATTTCTCTTTAAAAAACAGCTTCACATGCATGGACTCTGGTTGGTCCGATTATCTATCTAATATGTAGGGGTGCAGGTTTTTATTTGAAAAGATTTGATCATGAATTTGAGGAATCATTGGCACTAACAATTAAAATACGTAGGGGTGCAGATTCCTATTGAAAATATGTAAGGATTTAATCATAAACGTGATCGAATTGTTAGCACTAATCATTAATTCTAAAAACATAGCACCCACATATCTTAATTGTGACTGCCTCCCCCCTCACCCCCCTCAAACACCTATACAAATTCGGAGCATGCGGGAATCAAATGTATAATCTCTTATTCTCATTAATTTCAAAAGTTTGAACCATTAAAAATACATAATTAATTTACTTAAAACGCAAAAACACAACGCCAATAGATTTCAATTGTAACTCAGCCCAACTAGTCTCATTTTATTTGGAACATGACTCAGCCCAACTCTGCCTCCCATCACAGAACAAAATGCTGACTTTTTTAAGCTAACAGAATGTACCCCAAATATGTATCAAGTAGTGTATGTCAACTAACCAGTTTGCTGTCGAAATGGGTCGGGTTAAGTACTTAAGTTGACCTAAACAAATAGCTGTAGTAGAGGTCAATTAAAACTAGACGCAATGCAACTTTAGTACGGGCGAGCTTTTAAAGCTTAACACAAACGATATTTGATTGAGTTTGCACATCAAGTTAATACTTGTCTTCGAAAATGGGTTAGGCACATCGTTTGTCAATGAACTTATCACAAAGATTTTATTTATATCACCAAATTTACTTTTGTTTCATTTGATGCGGTGAGCTTCATTTTTTTTCTTCGAATTGGGTTGTTATATTCAAACTTTATTTAATTTTGATACTCAACTCCTCTCTTGCCTTTAAGCTGAAGATTTAAGTCAGCTAAAAATTTATTCTGAAATTTATACTACTCAACATAATGTTGTAACTAACACAATAGTAATTTTATTTTATTAAATCAATTTAATTACATCAAAAATCAAATTATTATAAAATATATTTCATTACAATAATTTGTACCATTGTGATAATATTATTTATGATAATTAGCTATTTATTACCATAATTTCTATAGTAACAATTTATAACACTTCTTGTTGGTTGCAAAAATTTTGTAACTTATAATTATTAATTGCAACAGTATTTGTTATTGGATAAGAATGAATTTTTAGTAATCGAAAGCAATTGTCATGTCGTCATAGTATATGGAGCGGTGATGCTGTGGCAAGCTTGATCAATTACTATAACATATCTTCATTGCCAAAAAATAAAATTGATAAACAACAAATAGTGTGAAACAAATTAAATTTGAAGTTCTGTGAATTCTTTCGATATATAGTGAACTGTTTTTTTTAGACAAAAAAAAAAAAGCAAGTTACCTAGCTACTTTATTCATTGAGAATAATAAAATTAACAATAAAAGTGAGGCACTCGAGACCCAAAAAAAGAAAAGGAAAAAAATATAAAAAAGAGAAAAGCCTGAAAGTCAAGAATGGATTAGTGAAATAAGAGGGAGTAGAAAAACAAGAGGAATGACGATTGGCGAGATTCAATCTAGAATTTCATGAGTTGCCAGGATGCCGAATAGGATTTGCACCCGGTTCATAGTACGGTCTTGGAATATAACATTGTTTCTTTCTAACTAGATCGTAAACAAAATAGTCAATAATAAGATGTGTCGATATTCCTTTTGAACTATCGGTCAGTTGGATGGTCGGTATTTCTGCCGCGTGGTGGTCAACTAAGCAGGACAGCAAGAATCTGAGATATATATGGATACTAGGATTTATTCATGTCCTAACATGTGTTGCGATTCTTCGAGGGATCATGATGTCTCCGATGATTATTTTATTGCTACTTTTATGCCTATTTTATTACTAATTAATTTCTAGAACTTTATTAATGCTCTAAAACTATATTTATTACATTGAAAATAGAAACCTCGTATTTATTGGCCACATTACAATTATTCTAATATATATGATAAGAAAACTAAATAAGAATAACATGAACCAAAAGATATTTCTAATCTAACAAGATATTTAAAGTGTAAGAATTATTCTAATTTAATTATAAAAAACAAAAGTAATCTTAATCTAATAAGAAAAAACTGGATAACCAAGATGGGTAAGGATTCATCCCCCTCGAGTCACACCTTATCCCGGAGATGCGATTTTGTAGAACGTAGGTCATTACTTTGTGGCACTGTATCATCTGGGGTATTGATATCGAATTTCAAATTAGCAGTTTTGGACTTATGATTGATGGCCCGAGCTGCGCCTTTCTTTCATTTGGGAACTTATCTTTTGAATTTCTGTATTTGAAGGAAGAGATTGCTTTTTAATTTATCTTATCTTTCATTAATTCTCTAGTCAATCACGCAAGCCTCATCAAAATTCCGAGTCCGTTTGCTATCACTCTAATCTTTATATCTTTCCAAAGAACTCTGACAAAACACCCCCATCAAAGTCTCTTGCAGCCATCCAGTCACCATATTGTTAAGATTCTCGAATTTGGCTTAAAAATCATGAACGAAACCAATTTAAGATACCACCATATAGGGTGATAACAAGCTTTACAAATTGAGACAATCCGAACTTATTCATGTCAATTACAACATGAATAAGTTTAGTGCCCTACAAGCAAAATTTTATGATTAAGTTCCGCAACATGCATGTAGATCTCATTTGCCTCTTTGAACTACAAGCAATCGGAACATGTTGCTCGCCCTAACTATTAGGAATCTGTGACTTACACTAATACCGGATTATCTTTGATATCAGTTTGTTATAACAAAAACAAAAAAAATTTAGTTCGTCGGGCATAAAAATACTAAAAAAATCAAGAAAGAGAAAAAAAAATAAAAAATACAAATATTTATCTCATTTGGCCTGTGTGTACATTCATGTAGTGGTGTCAACGAGCTGAACACGAGCTTATTCGTTAAAATATCGAGCTAAAATATTTAGTCCGTGTTCGGCTTGTTAATAAATTAGTCGAACATGAGTTGGCTCACAAGCTGACCAACAAACAATAAGTTAAAAAAATTAATTTGAATCTACATAGAAAATAAATTTATAAAATCTTACCGATTGGACTTTCGTCTAATGGTTGAACTTTACATATAAATGAGTCTTTTTACAATTGAGTTCGGCTTTATATTTTGATTTTGCTAAAAATCAAATAATAAAAATATTATATATATAATATATATATATATAAATATAAATTATATAAATATAAAATATATATATTCGAGCAGTTATCGAGCCGAATACGAGCGAGCAGACTCAGCTCATGTTAGACTCATTTATCAAATGAGCTGAAAAATTCAACTTATGTTCGATTCGTTTACTAAGTGAACAATTCGAACTCGAGCTCATTTCCAAGCGAACACAAGCTGGCTTACGAATAGCGAACTGGATTGCCACCCCTACATCCACGGGAGAAAATGTAGTTAAGATTTTCATTATTATCAAAGTTGTGTATAAAATATATTTCTCTCACAAAATCATAATTCCAAAAAAATATTCATACTTCTCATTTGCCACACCAAATTTATAAAATGAAGGATATATTTATAGTAGTAGCTAATTCTAATATAATTAATAATAAAATATCACTAAAATTAGGAATAATCTTAATACGATCAGACATAATTTAAAATTAATTTATGGCGATAATTAAAATAAAAAAGGGTTAGAAAATCTTGCATTGCCAGAATTCGAGATATATCTAATAATTACCATCTTGACTTTAATTTTCTATGTTCTGCATCAAAATTTTAAATGCTCCTGTAGTACTACCGCTCATGCAAACAAAATTTACAGATGAACTTGATTAACGACAGAGACTCAATAAGTAAATTTGCGGGGTTCTCTGCCGTGCTAATCTTCTTTTGCAACATCTATTGCATTGGAACGATAACTTGTCGTAAGGCAAAACTATTAGAGCAATCAAACTTATAGATCTCAAACTTCATCGATGTTTTAAACACCCAAACGAACAATCCGGCTCCGATATCAATTTATTAGGAATCCTAAANTGCATTGCCAGAATTCGAGATATATCTAATAATTACCATCTTGACTTTAATTTTCTATGTTCTGCATCAAAATTTTAAATGCTCCTGAAGTACTACCGCTCATGCAAACAAAATTTACCGATGAACTTGATTAACGACAGAGACTCAATAAGTAAATTTGCGGGGTTCTCTGCCGTGCTAATCTTCTCCTTTTCTAGTTATGCCTTTTGCGACATCTATTGCATTGGAACGATAACTTGTCGTAAGGCAAAACTATTAGAGCAATCAAACTTATAGATCTCAAACTTCATTGATGTTTTAAACACCCAAACGAACAATCCGGCTCCGATATCAATTTATTAGGAATCCTAAACTTACTCTGATACCGGATTTCCACTAATATCAGTTAATTTGTTATGACAAAAATATAAAAAATCTAGTTCGTCAAGTGTAAAACAATTAAAAAATTATTGAGAAAGAAAAAAGAAAAATAAAGCTCACAAATATTTACGTGATTTGGCTACTAGCCTACATTAACGTATATATAAAAGCGTATAGAAGATCTTTATCTATACTATCTATAATATATATATAAAAGCGTATAGAAAAAATCTTACAATGACAGATGGAATAAAAATAAAAATAAAAGAATATTCCCTACTTTTATGATCAATTTGTTAGAAAATATTTCAAATAAGAACGAACTGTTATGATCAATTTGTTAAAAAATATCTTAAATAAAAATAAATGATTATGATCAATCTATTAAAATAGCATACATATACATCTATTTTACATTAAAACTAACACTACAACAAAAACGGCCTATAGCGACACTTTTAAATATAGATACATATCAAAAAAGTGCTGCTAGCTAAAATTACCGACACTTTTAAAAAGTGTTGCTATATGTAGGGTCGCTAGGTATATAGTAACAGTTAAAGAGTGTCGCTATAACTTAAAAGAGTGCTGCTAATTTACCAACACTTATTTAAGCATTTAGCAACCGCCGAAACTCTATCTCGTTGGCTGCGGTGGCGGAGGAGGACGACAGGAAAGGCTCTTCGTCTAGAATTTCAATGGATTGAGTGAAGAGAGAAGAAAAGATGGCAATTGATTTTTTTTTTTTTTTTTTTTGTAATCGGGCCAAATGGATTGAGTGTGGTGGGTTGAGTAGAGTAATTTTTTATTTTTAGTTGGATTGGGCTTTATATTTAGGCATTAGCAGATATTTTTTTAAGTTTTAGCATAAATGGGACACTTACTCAAAAGTGTCCCAAACATGTGTCCCTATAGCCTAATTATGTTGTAGTGTAAATTTATTTTTAAAATCATAATAAAATCCATCAAGTGGGTATAAAATAAATGGTCGAAATTGCACGACCTCCTAAAAATTAAGGATTAGATTCTATAATTTAAGATCGGAGTTAGAGATCACTCTCTCGATAGTGAATAAAATTTTCTAGCAAAAATTCAATCGATTTTAATTCTTTTACACCGTTAAACTAGCGAGCATTCCATATCGACCGTTAAAAAATGTCAACTTTGAGATCTTTTGATCGTAAGGTAGATAATGCCGAAAAATTATGATATTTAATTTCTAAAAGTTTTAAATGCTTTAAATTATGTTTAACGATAAAAATCACCAATTCAAATACTCTATCATTGAAACAACTAATGAGTACGAAGTCAATCGTACTCATAAGAGTATATCAGCTGAACTCATTGCAGATATTTCTAATAAAATATAATATACAAATTTATAAAATATAATTTTTATTATAAATTTTTGGATAAATATGATTTACAAATTTATATTGATATGAATTAAATTAAAATAATTGTTACGTACATTTGCACGTAAACTCAATTAGTTTTAACTAAATTGGGGTTACAAAATATGCCTCTATTACAAAATGCTAGTCACATATATCCATACTCTTCTTTATTTGCCGCACATGGAATAAAAGTATATTTATAATAAAAATATTGCCCACTAAGCGGTGGAATTATGATAGGTGGAGTGCCATTATACGGGAAGGTAACCCTATGAGTGCTTGGCTAAATCGTAATACAATTACGAATATCGTTTCACTAAGACTAGGAATAATTCTAATACAATTAAACATAATCTAAACTTATTTAAATAGGATAATTAAAATAAAAGAGTTAGAAAATTTTATGGTTTTAAATTTAAAACATATCTAATAGGGTTAATTTCATACAGACCCTTGTAAATATAGTGAATGACAAATATATCCCTACAAACTTCAATTTTTATATGTTGTCCCTACAAAAGTTTCAATATTTTCAAATATATCTCTCTAGTTTGCTACCGTTAGAGAATTATTTATATTTTTAATTTTGTTATCATAAATATGCACCTCCAAAAGACACGAGGGTAAAAATATAAAAACTAATCAAGGTTAATTATTTAATCTATGGTTAACTAAATTTTTCTAACGGATTCTAACGGTAGGAATATATTTAAAAAATCATGACTTTTGTAGGAATAACATATGAAAGCTGAATTTTATAGCGATATATTTATCATTCACTATATTTATAGAACCTATATAAAATTAACTCTATCTAATAATACCCAACCTAAACAAACCGTCTATCCATTACCCAAGTTTTAGGAATTCCATTGAGCAGAAGCCATTGAAGATATGCACTCTTCTAAACAATGACCAAGTTTAAAAAGAAAAAAAAGAAGAGGAAGATGCAGATGACAAATTCTTATTCGTAATAAGACAGCTAATACAAGCTGGCAAATTCTAATCCGCCGCAAGACAGCTAGCCTAACAATTAATGTAATTGTACTAAGGTCATAACAAATGTTTTTGATTGATTGGGTAAAGATAATAATATTATGATGTGCAAGTTTTAGGACCCATTTAGTATTGAGATACATCTGACACTAATATAGAAATATACTTTTGTGTTTTCAAAAGAGATAGCTAAAAAGATATCATAATAGATTTATTGCAAATTGCGATATACAAAATACGATATTATATATAGCTATTCATTATATTTTTTTTATCACACGTAACGTAATTTATCTATAATCTCAAATGGAATCTTAGGCAATATGAGAGATTTGTGAATTTGAGCAGATTGATTTTATATTTGATCGATGTATGGTGTTACCCCAGCGTTTGAACTAAGAGAATTTGATCAATAATTAAATGGACTTTCCACAAAAATCAATAATTGAATAAAATATGTGATTTTAAAGTATCCGAAGATCCTTTTTTTATCTTAACAAAGAAAACATGCATGTATGCCTCATCCCATTCAAGTGGTGGCATCCCATTCCAAGGAGTGGGAACATGAGTTAAGGAACAAATCCTACCTTACCTAACTAATATACATTATTTAAGTAAATCTATTTGACCTACTAACTGGAGCAACTCTAATGCAGCAACTTCTTTTAGCCAAAAGTAATGAGGTTGTAATGTTCTAAAATTCAGGCCAAACCGACTGGTTTGACCGTGACCCAGTTAATAAGACATGCAGTTTGGTTCAATTTTTTGAATCGAACAAACTCTAAGTCCGTTTTGAACTATTTGAGCCACAATTCAATCAACGAACCGATAAACTAATTATAATCTGGTTCAAAACAAACCAACTGATTTTCTTTTTCTTCATTAGTGTAATTTTCAATTTTATTTATGATTATTTTTTTAAGATTTTTATTATAATAAATAAATTTTGAAAGCTTATATCTGCTTAATTTCGTCTAAAAATCAATATTTTATAATTAAGTATAATATTAAAGTAAAAATTATATATATATATATATATATTTATAAAATAAAATTAAAAAATAATTAAATACATAGGACCTCATGTTGACTTCAGTGATGCTTGACCTAGCAGCATTTCAGGTCGCTATTCGACCAGATTTTAAAACATTGGCTTTAACCTCTATACATGATAAAAAGACAATATAGTTCAAATAAAAAGAATTCGTGGGAACTCAAGTGTATACAACTGCACTAAGGAACTCTTTGGTTGCACATATATAATTGTAACTTAATTACAGTTGTAACTATATATAGATTCAAATCCAGTATTTTGTTGTAATTTATTTGAATTTAATTATTGTAGTTGCAACTGCACAATAAAGTTTAACTGCAATAGTTGAAATTATATTCAAATTGACTGCAGTTCCAACTATAGCAGTAGAAGAGAATTAGTTTGAACAAAGATAAACTTGTCTTCCTAATAGCATTTTAAGTAGATTTATTTTTTCTTTCATATACATGGCATATAAAATTTCACCACTCCATATATAAAATGGTAGAAATTCATAAATACGTTTCTGAACTATATGTAATTAAATAAAGTATTTATAATTGTACTTTTTACTCAATCGTTGCTACATATTTAACTGCATGCGTCTTCAACTGTACTATTTTTATAATTATTATGTTGATCCAAATGACCCCTAAATTTTCTTAAAATTAAATTTTTTTTAGGATATATATTCGCAAACCATTTGATTTCAACGGTTAGATACAGAGAGGGGTTGTCTTGGATTAGAGAACTCTCTTAGTCGGAGGGTTGGGAGCACAGTTCATGATTTTAAAACAAAATTAAAAATAAAATAAATATTAAATAAATTTTATGAATATAAACAGCTCGTACATATAACACATTCCAGTTAAATAGATGTTTCATAATGTTATGTAGATGTATATGTGTGCGTGCGTACATATATATCAAGAGAAGATATATATGTAATTCCAGTAAGTACCATAAGAGAAAATTATATATATCAAGAGAAGATAAATGCAAAATTTATAATTTTAATGGTCGATATGGTGTGTTTACTTATTTAACAGTATAGAAGAGTCCAAATCAACTAAGTTTTTATTAGAAAATTATTTAATAAAACAAGATTAATTAGACTGTAAATCTTAAATACAAAAATTATATCATCACTGTTTGAAAAATATTCATTTTCAGTCGTTCATTTTTTGTTCACATGATGGACAAAAGAACAATATCGAAAAAGTGTGAAATTTGATTTCCAAATAGTTTAAATAGTTTAGATCATATTTAACAGTGCTGAATGTCAATTTGAAAGCTGTATCATCGAAAACAAATCGGTAATAAACCGAGCCGTCTATTATCGGTAGTATTCTAGAAAAACTCTCTCTCTCTCTTTCTCTATAGAGTTGAGCTAGAATACTATCGATAGCAAACGGGCTCCGTTGCCACCCATTTGTTTTCGATGATGGAGCCTCCAAATCGACGATCGGCACCGTTGAATATAATCTATACCACTTGAAGTGTTTAGAAATCAAATTTCATATATTTTCGATATTGTTCTCTTATCCATCGAGTGGACACAAAAATAAACGACTAAAAATAAATATTCTTTAAAAATGATGATAGGAGTCTTGTAATCAAGATCAAGAGTATAGATCTTGTTTTAAATAGTTTAAAGAATTTTCTAACAAAAATTCAATTGATTTGGATATCTTTACGCCGTTAAACTAAAAATAAAATAAAAAATTAAATTAAATATTATGAGTATACTATCAGACTCGTACTATACACATTTCAGTTAAATAGATTTCATAATGTTATGTAGATGATATATGTGTGCGTTCTGCTGTAATGCGCCACACTATATTTTAGTCTCTTAACTAAGAAAATATATAGGTAATACCAACACAGCCATCCAGCGTACCAGTCGCCATTGAATTCGTAATCGCTCATTACGGAATGCACCAGTTCGGATCCTCTCCATTCGATCTTCCGACCTCTCTTCCCCACATATCTGCATCACTTTTGTTGTAGTCGACGGTGCGACTTCTTTGAATGCTGCCGATAATATTCTACTTAATCTCCAATTGAACGGCGATTCGAATACATCTTTCTTCAGCAGTGTGAGGAGAGAATTTTAACTTGAGACCAAATTTTCACTCAAAGTGAAGTCGACTAAATAGAAATCCTTAGTACAATGCTAAAAGACGCAAAAACTAAATGCAACCTGAAGAACTGGTCACATGACCAGCTAGAGGCTATCAAAACCATCATTTAGCTCTCTAACTGCATCAAATATAATAGTTACCTAAAAATCCTTTTCTTATAAATATTTCGTAGTGCATTGTATTCAATTTAACACGCATATTGTGGTACAACTTACTAGCCTATTGACGATCAACAAAATGCCATTCAATGTGAGAAACAAACAATGTCTCTTCTAACGGAAAACAGGTTAATTCTACGATGATCTACTCAAAAAAGCAAAAATAGAACGCTTATTGCAATAATCTCTAGAGTAATACGTAAACATTATTAGAACAACGTTAACACATACATAGCCCTCCAGAATTGGGTTTGAAAACAATAAAAAATACACACACTGGTGTGCTTGGTAAGCAAACATATCCACACAAAACGGAGCACGAAATGTAAATTCAAAGAACATCCTCACACCAACCTAAATCCGCAACTTTACGTAGTAACCATGCGATTCGTGATCGGATCGACTCACCCCTCTCTCTCAATATATCACCAATATACAGGCGTAAAATAATAGCCGTCGTGCTCAAAATAGACGATAGAACTTATACCGTGCTCCCCTGAGCATGGCCCTTCTACGACTGAGAGTTTCGGAACTTTAGAAAATCGAAATCAATACTACTCGTTATAATAGCTCGACTAAGGATATTATGCTATTTAGATTCGATTAGAACAATAATATATATATATCAGTATAAATTAATTATTCGATATCACACTAAAACGACTAAATCATATGATTGATATACAGATATAGTTGATTCAAATCAATAGATTAATTTGTAAAGCCATAGAGCTTACTCAAAAGAAACATAAAAATACACTCTCACTAGCAAAATGTGATACTAAAAGACACTAAATATAGTTTTTATCCGATCAGAATATTAATCTGTGTAGATAGTATAGAAGAATTTTGTATCTAAATATTTATAACTGTTTGAATCTTCTAAACACCGTTAAACCCAAGAGAAAAAACAGAGCAATTATCACTTCAAGAACCACCATATTAAAAAATACCGGGAATTAAAACTGAGAATTCATTTATTCTCGAATACACTTCTGGTAAATGACAGCCAAAAAATCCCCTTTTTTCGGAAAATATTTTCTAGAAAACTCAAAATACGCTAGATAAGTCTCAACGAGCCATCATCTGATTCGAAATATTCATCATCGAAACGGGCAGCACCTTGCTCTAATATATAATATGAAGAGAGAAGAGAGCGATTCAACTGGCTAATTATTAGATAGCAAAATTCCATTGTTGGCTACCAAGTGTTTTTAGGCTTTTGGATCAAACTCTTTTCATTATTTCTAACCATTGAGATTAAACTTAAACCCAGGTAACGGACGCACCGACATCAACCTAGGGGACACTACTTAACTGACTAATTATCTCCTGATCCTACCAATTTTCACACAAATGTTAAAAACTTGATAGCAAAAAGAGCGTTTTACTATAATATAATCGCAGCCTAACTTTATATATATAGTATATATATATAGTATATAATATCATATATATAGGGTTACAATGATATCAGGTCCTTGGCAAACATACCCAAATTGGATATAATCCCTGGCAATGGAAACTCCATAAGTGTGTCCCCTGCAAAAGTTCAACGTTATGCAGAATTGTCCCTACTGTTAGAGTCTGTTAGAGAAGTTTGTTAACCAGAGTTAAACTACTTAAAGCCATGATTAGTTAATAATGTGAATTGACTATTTGCCCCTCTTATGTTATTTAGTAATTCTATTTACTTTAATAACCACCAATAGTGGGGCCCTTAACACCTAGTTGATTGGAACCTCGCCAGGTGAGAGCCGCTCAGGTGTTCCGCATCCGGCTACGCGATCGAGAGATGCGACCATGATGCAAGGATGGCTTGCGTCGATCGGAGAATTTAGTGCTCGTCTTCCTCGGGCAAACAACGGAGTTCAGATACGAGGTTTATTGCTCAACGCATCTCTTTCCCCTCCTCTACTCTCCTGATACTAGCTTCAGATCTAGCATTACTAGGTTTTATCATCAATATTCATCGGCAACGTGTGTAATGCTCTTCATATTTTTTCATGAGAACAAGGTGAGTGCGATTACATATATACATTCAACAACCTTGGTCTCATACTTGATGTTAGTTCTTTTGAAAACATTTCTTGTATTTTAGGTTAATTTTGAAATAAGTGATCGTTCTTGGAGGTAACTGCAAGTTATGATTATATAGACATATTTTCATAGAGCAATTCGTAATATACGACATAATTGTTCAATAGAGCATGTCGAGGTAATACCTTAGTCATCTTTGATTTTATTTTGTTTCTATAGTGAAAGTTTGAATCCAGATTAGGAGGAGAAAGGTTTTTTCAAGTGAAGTTCAATATACTGGTATTTTAAAACAGTAAAAACTGCATGTGGATTAGATATTGTGATGGTAAGAACATTCGTTTGATGATAGATCTTGATGGTTTTAATCTGTTGTAGAATTTTGTCGGAGATGTACCATCCAGCTATGGGATTGGGGTGTTCGGAAATATTGTGTATTGTATATAGGCAAGAAATGTTAAGCCAAAGAAATTTCATTCAGTAATCTCTGACAGCGAGTTGATGGCTATGTTTTCTATATACAATGACATGAAAGAAGTCAGAAATTTTATACCATTCATCGCGAGCATTCACATTATAACTATAATTCGGTGAGAGAATAACTCCGACACATAAGGGTCAACATTGATTCTATGAATTGTTGATAATATTGTGGGTATTTGCGTAGTGAAAGGTGATGAAGGTGATGATGATGGTCAATTGCCGAAGAAACAGTTGTGAACGGTGTGTAGTGAAGTGTTGGTAAAGGGTGATGAAGGTATTGTGAAGGTGTTGGTGAAGATATTGGGAGAGCAAGTGTGAAAATTGGTCAAGTGTCGTCCTGAAGGAAGTGATTGCGTGAAGATAATTTGTGAAAATATGGGTGAACATTTTGGTGAAGATGTGGTCAAGTTGCGAAGAACCAGCTGGTCATAGTCATATGCAGTTTAAGTGAAGATAGCTATCGTGTCTTCTTAATACTGATGCCTTGAGTAGAGAGATATATGGATCCTGTTGAAAATTTTCGATATGATGAATAACCTATCTATGGAAGTAGGAGCAAAATAGTCCAAAGTATTTCATTTAGAGATGCATTCTTGACTCATTTTGCCCTAACTAAATGAGTTTGAGTAATAACTTAAAAAAAATGATCTTTTGAGGGTAAACTGCAACGTGGCAAAATTAATTGCAGTGGCGATATTCATGGCATCTAGACTCAGATTCCTTAGGACCTTCAGGTAATTACCACATTATCTATTTTTTACTTTTCAATCTTTTGAGCACTTCAAGTATCATTCATTTATAGAATGATAAAGTTGCCGAATAAATCTAAATTAACATTTACGTGATATGTACAGACTTTAGCAGAAGGAGAGCACACATGCACGTGGCGGCCAATAGGTGTCGGAATAAAGTGGAAAACAATCGCTGGGTGTGCAATAGGGTTATTGGGGTGGGCTACGGTTGGACGCGCCAATCAGTTTGAAGTGAGACTACATTGATATCAGTGTAGCTGCAGGTTATGCAAGTGAAAAGGTGTGCCACTGCATTCAGTGCAGATGTCAGTAATTAGGTAAATTAAACGAATGAAAAGTGGGAAAGATTATGTGGCTACCCCATATTTTACAGTGGCCAATATAAGGAGGCCTATACTAGTTGCAATGTGCACCATTACCGCAGTTGTGATAGAAGGTAAAAATTGAATTATCGGTTCTTCGTGATTACCTCCTATTTTAAAAAGCGAGCTTGGGAGAACCTCGAAACAGAGCGAATTAGACAGTCGGATGAGATGGCTAATCAGCATAGACATTGAATGGCAAAAGAATGCGAAGTAAGTTAGGGCCACCGTGCAAAACATGAAGAACGGCTCGATGTGAAATACGACATGCCTGCTCGAGCAGGACCATCTGCAACAGCAAATCAACAGCCTGCTGCAGGACGGACATCTCAGAGCACGAATCAACACCTGCTTGCAGGCAGGGAATCAACAGCCTACAGACCACCACAAGTAGGTAATCAGCACTCTAGAGCCAATTCAAGCAGAGAATCAGCAAGAGGGATACCGCTACTCTGAACCAGCCATCTCAAACAAGTATTAGTATGGCAAAAGTAATATTGCGATAACAATGTTCACTTCCTTCAAGTTTAATTGTCTTACCTCCACAATTAACTATATAAAAATGGCAGGCGTAGAGGAAAGAGTAGCAATCGAGATCAAATACTTACAGTCTCAAGATGGATAGTACTTATTCTGAAATTGATGCACTTGGTAGTCTAGAAAATTTAAGATTTGGTTTAGACAAACATCAAATGGCACGGAAGCCTTATTTGTGTAGTTTGAATGGATGTATGACAGTCTTATGTTGGTGAGATTTGAATTATGTAGGATAGCCTTATTTTTGTAGTACTTGACAACTGGTGGGCTACTCTTGATAGTGGCTAATCAGCCTCTAAATGGTTGTATGCAATATTTTGATTGAATTTGCGTTCTACTTGATGCTTGAGGAGGAGTGGGTGCTGAATGGAACTTGAACATATAACAATTTTGTACTGTGGTTGAAACTTGAATAGCATTGTTTGGTTTGATATAGATAATACTGAAATGAAATATTGCGACCTGATAGTTTTATGCAAATAATTATGTTTAGAATGGATATATACTTGATGGCAAGAGCTGTGGATACTATTGTTTTATGTGGAATAACATTGAATGTGATATATGTTTGTATGTGAACAATCATTGCACTTGATACTTTTAAACAGATTTTTTCAAACTTTCATTACTGCTACAAAATCGTAAGTAAAAATAAAACTGTTTGTACACGCCACTATCTAAATGCACTTACAGACAAGTGACAGAATTACTATTTATCACCTCCACATTTTTATTAATCATTGCCAAGTTAAACAAGATATTATACCAATAACTAATGTCTACAAGCAGCTTAATAAGAAATATAACAGTTTTCACTTTTCTAACTTCTGAATACATCTTCCACTGCTCTGTTGAAATGCTTGTAGACTTGGTATTTCAAATCAATCAGTATTGTGTGTAAATCATACGATTCCAACAAAATATACAGTGCTCATTACTCTGTAAAGTATAAAACTGAAAAATAGTAAATGAGTAAAAGTTATGGTAAGTACTGCAGATAATGCAAAAGAAATTGTTTTACCGCCCCCATTTGTGACATCCAAGAACCGCACGACCTCTAGTGTGCTGTTGCTTTGAAACCCATATTCTACAATTGTTTAAGCAATCACACTTGGATTGTTAGCTCGAAGAAGATCCGCTGATGCTTGTCACTCCATCATAAAAATTTAGCAGGAGAAAAAAAGATAAAAAATAAAAATTGCTTGATCTAACTGATCAAATAAGAGAAGAATAAAAATAGTGTAGTGAATAAAGGAGAAGCAAACAAAAAAAATGAGAGTAATAAAAGTTGCAATGGAGTTGATAAATTATAGAGAAGAATAGTGACCGTCAGGGTCATTTTGGGGTTTTGGGGTCCATTTATGTACCAGGCTGTTCCTTATTATTTTGGGTTTTGGAGAGATATATTTCGATGAGGGCAAAATGGACATTCATTACTAAGAACAAATAGACCGTTTGTATTTTGCAGGACTATTTTTGCAAATATTTATCAGTTATGACTTTGGAGGGATATATTTGGTGGGCGGCAAAATTGTCATCTCACGGTTGTATTTTGCGAGGATATTTTTGCAAATATTTATCAGTTAGGACTTTTGGAGGATAAGTTTGTGGGGGAAAATTGTCATTTCATCGAATCCATCTGTTAGAAAATTACATCAGCCTCACAACGATGTAATGTAGGAGACAATTGCGGCATAACTTTTGAACTTTTGCAGGACACACTTTATGGAGTTTCCATTTGCAGGATATATCCGCAATTGGTATGTTTGCAAGGACCTGTATCATTTATACACCATATTATAATATATATAATTAGATGTTAGAAACTTACAAAGCACAACAGTCCATTTTTGTGCTTCTAGTTCATAGCCCTTGGATCTACTCTTGAATTATAAAGCCTTTTGGATCAAACCATACATTTGCACCTACCACCACCTATCACACCTTACTACCTAATCATCTCAACCTCACATCTCTCTATTCTAATGGCTAAAAACGTCAAAGCACTCACCTCATGGTGCTTTTAGGGGCATTCTAGCCTCAACTATATATATATATATATATATATACATATATAACATATATAGTTTGAGTTGGAATGCTGATGAGGTAGGCAATTGAGCTCCGTTGCATCTATTTGTTTCGACGAAAGCATCTAAATCGAAGGATCGGCCACAATGTAGATGATCTATAGCTATCTAGAAGTTATTTAAAATCAAATTTCAAATTTTTTTGATTACATTGACTAAATGATCAAGAGTTCCAAAATTTGTAATTTTAAATTTGTTGTATATTAAGATAGAGTCCGGCTGTGTACTATCGATAGACAACTATTTGTGTGCTATCGAAGTTTTTCCACTGTTTAGATTAACCTCTTTGATTATTTTTACACCGTTAGATTATACTATTTAGACCACCATCCACGTCAAGCCTACGGGTCCACATCACTGCTAATCGTACTTTAATTTTCATAGCCAAAAACCGAAACACCCGAAAAGCACCAATGTTTGTTGCTATTCGATAGTATTCCACTCTAGTTATATTATATATATATAGTATATGATATATAGAGAGAGAGAGAGAGAGAGAGAGAGAGAAAGAGAGAGAGAAATTAGGCTGGAATGACTATTGATAGTAAAAAGACCATTTGTTGTGCTATCGAAGTTTTAACGCCTTGATAATAAATTATAAGTTACGGATATATTAGTCCTTAAGTTGAATGGTCCCCTAGGTGGAGTGGTCCGTACTGGTTTAATATTTTAATCTAAGCTGTTAGAATGATGAAACAAATTGAATTCAAAGCGTTAAAACTTGATAGCAAAAAGGATCTTTTTGTCTATCATAGTATTTTACCCAACCTATTAATATATTATATAGAGAGAGAGACGAGTAAGAGAGAGAGCTAGGATGGTATAACATCGGTAGCACGGAGCTACGTGCTATCCAGGTCGTTTTCATGATGTGCTCCTAAAGACGATCGGCTCTGTTCTAGACCTTGAATACTAATCTATGAAAGTATTGAAATTAAATTCATAAAATTTTCGGCATCATTACGCTATCAAACGATAGTCAAAATGAATACTAAATAAAAATTTCTAAAATGATGATAAAGACTTGGAATTAAGATCAACGAGAGGTACCCGATCTTACTCTAATAGTGAAAAGAATTTCTATAAAATTTCAACATATTTGGTATTGTTACACCCAGTTAAATTCCATAACATCCAATCTACCATTAAATTCAATTTTGAACTTTGATCTACTAAGCGCAAAATAATGTCGAAAAATTATAATTTAGTTTGCCAAAATTTTAATCGTATCAGATCAGTCTATACGTGAGCTGATCTTCACTTTGAAGCTCGCATCATTGAATAACAAACTTGGTCCAGCCGGAGGCTTCCGTGGCTACCGATAGTATAACAGCCTAACTGCTCTCTAATATATATATATATATATATATATTATATATATATATATATATATATAGAAGAGAGAGAGAGAGAGAGAGAGAAGA
>NW_017890602.1:25222-37657 GCF_001540865.1 Ananas comosus
GAGAAAATGCCTCATATCGATCTATTAAATATCAAATTTTAAAATCTTGATCATTCGTAATAATGTTGAAGAAATTTGAAATTTGATTCTAAATATTTCAAGTGTATAGATCAGATTAAAACAGTGCCGATCGTCGATTTGGAGGCTCAATCATCGAAAAGCAAATGAGTTTGCAATGGAGCCCCGTTTGCTATCGATAGATTCATACGCTCAACTCTCTCTCTAATAATATTAGCTAGGAGTTGGCTGGAATTACTGATGAATAGCAAACAGGCCTCTGTTGACCACAGTATTTGTTTCGATGATGGGAGCGCTCCAAATCGACGAATCCGTTATCGTTAAATGACATATACTCATTTTGACAATGATCTATACGTTGAAAACTCTCTCTCTCTCTCTCTCTCCTCTCTCTTCTTTATATATATATATATATATATATAATATATATAGTACAGCCTCTAATATATATATATATATATATATATATATATAGAGAGAGAGAGAGAGAGAGAGAGAGAGAGAGTTGAGCTAGAATACTATCGATAGCAAACAGACTTCGTTACCATCTATTTGTTTTCGATGGTAAAGCCTCCAAATCGACAATCGGCACCGTTGAACATGATCTATATTACTTGAAGTGTTTAGAAATCAAATTTTATACATTTTTTATATTGTTCTCTTATCCATCGAGTGGACACAAAAATAAATTGATGAAAAGTAATATTTTTTAAAAAATGATACTAGAAGTTTTGTTGGAATACTATCGATAGTACCAAGCGTTTGGTGCTATCAAGTTTTTCGCCATTAGATTTAACCCTTTAACTATTTTCACCCGTTAGATTATACTATTAAACCAACAACTCACTTAACCCTATAGGGCCCACATCATCCTAACGGTATATTTTTTCATCCAACGGTATGTTTTTTTATCCAAGAGCCGAAAATCTAATAGCACCAATAGGTTGGTGCTATTGATAGTATTCCAGCCGAGATCTATATATGGCTGAGGTGCTTCTAATAGCACCAATGGCTGGGGTGCTTCTAATAGCACCAAGCATTTGGTGCTACCAATTTTCCACCGTTAAATTTATCTTTATGACCATTTATCTCTGTTATATCATACTATTCAACCAACCAATTATTCAACCCTCTTAATCTCTTATGTCTCATCTCTTTTTTTTTTTAGAGAGATAGATAGCATGTTACCCGCTTCGTTTATTTCACTTAGAAATAAACTTAGTTAGAAATGTGAATCAACTAGGATTTAAATTTGAGATCTCTAATACCAACCATCAAACCCTTTGCCATCAAGTTCTTTGTCTCATCCTTTTAAGTAGCATCAAGAAGCATAGTTTAAAGCTAGCCTACAAAACTTTACCCTTGGAAATGATCTTTAAGCCATCTTCTTGATTTTTATCCTTTCCTTGATAGTTCCTTTAAGCGCAACAACTATTTTGGCAACATTTCTTGGTCAATACTTATTATTAAAATTAAAAGTAAAAAGACATATTGCATAAGACTCACAAAAATGCGGAAATTGTCCGATTAAAATTTGCTATTAATGAGGAAGGTCTCTACATTTTGAGAGACCTTTCTCTCATACCTGCGTACAATATATGCCAACTAAGTGTGACAATAATATATCATTTTTTTCAGGGGAAAAAAGAAAGTGTGACAATAATATTCCATCGTACGTACACTAACAAGCCAACCAATTTCTCCTGAGCTTCCTGATCATTGTGGTAACCTTTGTCTATCACATTTTGCTTAAAAAACCACGTCTCTTGCAAAATTGATGGCTTACCCGCTATTTTACTTTTGATTTTTTATTTCTTTTATTACAATTCAATACTTAACTTTTTCAATTAATTGCACTATTAGTTCCTAAAAAAAAAAAAGAATTACCTATGTTTAAATCACCTACACCGTCGCTTACACGTTTTCGTCTCTTTTGAAACATAATGCATGTATGCAGTTATATTTTTTGAAATATTCATTATTCTTGACGTTGAACCAAACGTACCATCAGCTTTTTATTTGAAGTTCAAATAAATAAATATCAAATTGATAGAAAACCATCAAATCATGATCGTACTTTTATATAAGTAGCCGGAATTTTATTAAAATTAACATAGTGTATTCCGCCAAAATTAAGGAGAATTTGACTGGTTGAACCTAATGAAACAAAGTATAAAAGTTAGAGATGTAATAGTGAAAAGAATATGGTTGAAAATTACAGTGAAAAAATTGGATAAATGTTAGGAATCAACAGTGCAATGAACCGTCACCACCATTGGAATTGTACAGTACACTTGCTTCCTTAATTTCTCTGTAGTTGTATTTTGACCACTATTATTATTTTCCGGTAGAAAAGACCCACTTTTTTCGTCGCAATCTCCCGTAGAAATCTTCTTTTGGGTAAAAAATAAAAATAAAAAAAGAACGCCCTCACTTGCTATCTAAATTTCTTTATTTTTCCTTTTATAAATTAACAACAAAAAAAACTTTGATTTGGTGCCAAAAGGAAAGAAAAAAAACACAATATTATTGCATAGCTAATGGTTTTTAACGAATTAACACAAAATCTAACATGGCCATATGGACCAAATAGCAACCGAGAATAAGTTAACTTGTGTATTTTTTATTCTTCATTTTTTTTTTTCCCCTAGAAAAGGATACTATGCTGTGTGTTTCGTTCATTTTTTAGAAAAATGAAATTAGATAGAAATGTAAAGTAACTAGGTTTCGAATTTAGGATCTCGAATGCCAATTATTTAGTACTTTACCGGTTGTGCCAGGAGACGGTCGGTGTGATGTATTTTACTTAATTACCATATTAGAGTTTGTTGATCAATTTACTGTTTAGAAAACTAGTTCTATAATTTTCTTTCATGGTTTTTTCCTAATTAATTTTGATGTGCTCGTTCTAGACTCGGAGATGTAAGAAGCAAAATTAAAATAAACAAAATGAAAAAGAAAAAGAAAAAAAAAAAGGGAGGGAGGGGTGGGGGGGGAGGGAACAGGAACCTCAATACTTCCTAGTAAATATTCATTTTTTTAGTTTTTCTTCCTAACTTTTAAAAATTTATATTTTGCTCTCTTAAAATTTCAAAAATATTTTTTGGAGGGTACTGTGTTTATGGAGAAAGTAAAATGATTAGATTATTCTTCCTTCTTCTATAAGAAAAAAATAATTTTTTAATATATTTTTATTATTTTGAAAGGTAATTTTGATATAAAAGCATGTTTATGGTTATGAAAGGTAATTTTAATAAATTATATATTTCTTAACTGATAAGAAACATATAATTTATTTATACTTATCCTAAACTTATTAGGATAAATCATGATCCACATCTTATGTGGATCGGGTTTAATCATAACCCGCCAATGTGGACAAACCATATGGCAACATAATTAAATTATAAAAAATGGACGGAATAGTGATGAACTCTGACGGAGGAGGGTTAAATATAAAAACTTGAAATATTAAGGGGATAAAATATAGATTTTGAAAGGTACGGAGGAGAAATAAAGTGGGTATTTAGCCAAAATAAAATTTTGATATGGCTTAATTACATTATTTACTACAATACCATACTTTAGTATTACTTTTATTTGCCATTTTCATTACTATTAACAGATCTATTGTTTAAACAAAATCTAACAATTTTATTGTCACGACCTGCTTTTCAAGAGGTTGTTTATTTAAAACTATTCTAATTTTAACACAGTTAACTCTTTAATCTCTTGGATCTTTAACTGCCGCACAACATGCTATATTCGGGTTAATGCATTTAGTCCTACTATACTTTATATATAAAATTATTCTAAATACTAGGGGTGTTATATTTATTAAGAGATACTGATTAAATAGTAAAACAAAATTAAAATGAATATCCATTATAGACTCTTTGAAAGTTTTATCAAAGTAATTTAAATTACTTTTTATCATTTTTATATTTTTTTATTATTTTTCATGTCAAAATGAGTTAAATACATATTTTATCACAATTAACTAGTATTTTTTAACTGTTTTAAATAATATTATAAATTTATTATTTATAGTGCAGGGGTAACAAAAAAAATAGAATAGTCGGGTGATTGCCTGTAAAAAAATAGCACGATTAAAAAGTGAAAATTTTGTAAAATACAATATCGTAAATGTAATTTGATCATTTTGATATTTTGCATTCTTCTACAAGAAAAAAAAAATGTATTGCATGAAAATTATTTTCATATACTGTTTTTCTCATAATTATATTTAGAAAGTATTTTATCAAATAATGTTACACTCGAGGACAAAATTTTCTATAATTTTTAATAATAGTAAGCGCACTATATATCATGATGACGATGATATTCGTGTAAGCTAGCTACTTCGACATGCGTACTCAGACCTGAACACAACCAATTCCACCCATTAATTGCACACACAATGCGACACGTTTCGACCTACGAACCCAATTGCAAGATCGAAACCATAAAACGAAACGCCATTGTAGCAAATCCCATTTACATTAAAAAAAAAAAAGAAGGGAAAAGTATATAAACACCCTCACTTTAATTAGCTCTTTTATAAATAAATATCTAAATTTTTAATTTTGAAAATTAGTTAGATCCGCAAAATTTTATCAATTAATCCTGCAGATTCTTCTTTTGAAACAAAGTTATTAATTATGCCGTCATTTGGGTAGTAGTATGTCTAGTGCATAATTTTATAAAGATTTAAAATATAAAGAAACTTGTTTTAATTAATACCTTTTCTAACCATATAAAAAGTAAATAAATATGGAAGATAGATTTGTGCAACTCTTCAATTCTCATGCTAAATTATCAAATTTAGGAAAAAAGCAAATTATATTTTGGAATCTTTTAAGATCGTGTACACAACATGCGATTAAAATTGCTGTGTAATTACTAAATTTGATTAAGGAGAAGAGTCTATTATTAAAGTCTTTGATAAAATTTAAAATATCTAATTGGCAGAGTTAAAAATGCAAGCGTTTATTTACAAAAGAGCTAACATTCAGGGCTCTTTGTTCTTTACGGAAAAATATGAAAAACTCCCTTTTAAATATTTATTTTTATTTTTACCTATGTTTTTAAAAAAATTATATTTATCCCCTTAAAATTTAGAGCTACAGAACTTATCTAAGTACTGTTATAATTTCGCCACTATTTCGTGTGTAAATTATGTTATACAACTGGATAAAAACGAATACACTCATTTTATCTTTACAAATGACGAAAAATAAAAAGTTAATTAGAATAGTCGGAGATCTTTTTTACGAAGTTATTTAATTTGAGAAGAATATAAGTTTCTTGTACATATTTATTATTTTTAAGAACATATTCAGTATCTCACCATGCTATATAATTTATGTATAAAATAATAACAAAATTATAGTAGTACGAAACTAATTGCTACAATAGTAAATTTTAAAACAATAGAATAAAAATATTCAAAAGGCAGAAAGGTTAAGTGAAAAGTCCAATAATTATTTGGAAAATTTCGGTATTTTATCTTTTCTTTACCCAAAAGATTTGAAGCTCCCATTGCAACATAGGTGGGTTTTAAACAAACCCAAAAATGAGCCCACATGGTCAACCTCCCCGAGATACCGAAGAGCTTGTTCATGGAATCACCGACCGTACCTAAAATAAGTGACAAAGAGTTTAATGATTGATATCTTAGGTCCCAAGGTTGAATCCTAATTGATTCACATTTTCAGCTAATTTTTTTTTAAATAAAATAAACGAAATAGAGTTTGGTGGTTGATATCTGAAGCCTATCTCTCATCAGAACACACAAGAAAAAAAAAAAAAAAAAGAAAAAAAAAAAACTTATTCTGAATCGGAGCACGATTTTGTACCATGCGTTTAGCTGTTCAGCATTAGAGGGCTTACGTCAGCGTCCGACCCGGGCCTGACGTGTGCTAATGCGTAATCAAAAAGGTCGGATTAGTTTCATGTGAACAAGGTATAATAAATAAATAACAAAACATATAATATAATTATATTATATAACTTTGAAATTTGAGTCGCTTGGAAGGACACCGCTCTGGCGGCCTCTTGACCCTCTCAAGGTTTTCCATCGAAAAGGAGATTTTTGATAGCGTGACAAGTGTACTTTCAGATAAAATTTAAGCCGTCCTGCATTTGATTGTTTATATTTTAATTTTGAAGGTTGGACTGTGAATTGAAATATAAGTTTAATGACGGCAAATTTTTATGAGTAGTCTCAAGGAATTTTTTTATTATTGGGGTACCAGCAATATATTTGTGGCCGTGAGTTACTGTAAGTGTTTGAATCAGTCTACAGCTGATCATCTTTGATCAAACCATTAACATTACTGACATCCTTATCATCTTGTGCTTCTATATATATCATATATTTTTTATTTGTCAATCAATCAACAGCTATTTGGACTCACTAAAATAGTATTGATTTGTTTAACCCCGCGTTAGGCCCAATCAGTATATTTCTATTTTTTAGCGCTTTTTTGCGGTGTGAAGTCTCCATCACAAAATCCATGGTTAACCTACTAAAGTTGACCGTTCCTAGGTTATGTGATCTTAGAAATTACATTGCGTGCTCGATCTGGTGGGAATAGTTGCTCAGCCAAAGCAAAGTGTGTGTATTTTTCTTATTGTTTTCAAACAATCGAGCTAGTATGTGTAAAGTTGTCTCAATAATGTTATAAAAGTCATTACCTCTAAGATTTTATAGCAAAATAACGTTCATCTATGCTTTTTTGAGTAAAGAAATCGTTCAAATTAACTGTTTTGGTACTAGAAGTGACATATGTTTGTCTCCTACCATAGAATGGCATTTTGCTGGATCAGTCAAAATAGGCTAGGTTAAGTTGTACCCACAATAGTTGCACGTGTACAATTGCACGAACAATGCCCGACATAAAACATATCTTAATAAGAAAAGGATTTCTAAGGACACCTATTTAATTGATAGCATTAGAGAGCTAAATGATAGGTTTTGATAAGCTCTAAGCCACTGGCATGGCACAAAGATTCTTCAGGTTTGGCCATTTAGAATTTGTTTATTGTACATGATAGGGTTCTTTTAGCATGTACTTAAGGGATTCTTATTTTGCTCCGAGTTCACTTTTGAATAACATTTGCGACATCTCAAATGCATTATAAACATCTCTCCGTCACAAACTGAAGAAAAATGTATCGAATCGCACGATTCAACTTGGCATAAAGAATATTATCGGACAGCCATCACAAGTCGCAACCGTCGATCTACCAACAAGATGCCAGATCATGTGGGGCCACTCGATCGATGAGGTCCACGCACTGGTACGCATTACGATGCGATCCGATCAGCGACAGCTACAAGCGGAAAGCTTATTACCCATCATTTTAGTGAAGGAAACAATGTGAAGGATAAGAAACATATTTAACAGCTGATAAATTAGATTTATAAGCACTTGAAGAATTTAATAGACGAATCGTCTGAGGTACGACCCACAGAAATGCATTATGTACTAGTTTAGTTTCAAGGAGAGTTATAAGAACCTACTAATTGTTGTTTGCAAAATGTAAATTTCATAAATCATGAAATATTTTAGAAAATTGGGGCAGTGATACTACTCAAAATTTGGATCATTTAATGAAAAGGTTTCGATCTTATGGGTAAAGATAATGCATGATATAGCAATGTTTCCAGAGAGTTTCATTTTAATATCAGTACAACAATGGCATGGAAGATAATACGCCTTAAGAATGTCTATAAACAGAAAATACAATGACATGGAAAAAAGAAGAAGAAGAAAAACATTAATTTCTTCAATATTTATGGATCCAATTAGGAAAAGAAAATCATCTCCTATCCTATAGCAAGTTCTAAAATATATGTCAATAGGGACCTCCCTGTTGAGTAAGTTGAAAATTTATTAAGTTTAGCATTTGCCCACTGATAATTGTGTACTGTGATCAAAGTCAATGATATATATATATATATAGTACAGGAGCAAAATAATGTGCGATTAATTTTTATCATTTTTCTTAACTCATGGTATTGACGTTAACTAATTAGTTTAGGTTTAGGTTTTAGCCTTTTGGTTTTTTTTTTTTTTTTATTCTAAGGCAAAATTAGTACATGGACTTTCGGACTGTAGTTTGGTTACAATGAATGTGTACAGTATAGATCTAATTCAATTAATTTGAAAAACCTACTTTAAATTATTTATTTAAGAATACACCTTATCGAAAGAACCATGACTTGAAAAGGTCTAAGGTTGAAAAAGAAATGTAAAAGAAAGGCTCAAGCCATGTCCATGAAACTTAAAACAAGTTGTACAAACTGAACGTGGATTTGTCCTAGTGAAGAAGTAAGAAATTANAATGTGCGATTAATTTTTATCATTTTTCTTAACTCATGGTATTGACGTTAACTAATTAGTTTAGGTTTAGGTTTTAGCCTTTTGGTTTTTTTTTTTTTATTCTAAGGCAAAATTAGTAGAAGTGCTAATTCAATTAATTTGAAAAACCTACTTTAAATTATTTATTTAAGAATACACTTTATCGAAGGAATTAACCATGACTTGAAAAGGTCTAAGGTCGAAAAAGAAAATGTAAAAGAAAGGCTCAAGCCATGTCCATGAAACTTAAAACAAGTTGTACAAACTGAACGTGGATTTGTCCTAGTGAAGAAGTAAGAAATTAAGCCAGCGGATTAATATTGGCACACGGGGGCCTAATTGGTAAAAGAAAATAATGCTAGATCATCATGAAGAGTTTAAATGTAATTTTAAGTCAGATTTCAAATATAACATTATATTTGTATTTATGACTTGGAAAGTTGAATGACAAGATGAGTCTATCGGCAGTATCTACCGCAATTGGCTAAATATTAGATTGGTATCTGAAATTTTAAGTTTGAAGCCTAATTATTTTACATTTTTAGCTGAGTCCAAGTCTAAAACAATAAACAAAGCGGGATTGGACTACGGAAAAAAAAAAAAATCTTATATGATGCCTATAAATTACAATTACGATGCATTTGGTTCTTGTGATGAAAAATTATCAGGAATGAAAGAATTTCTAATAGTTTGTTTCCTACTCATTTTATTATTAAGAGTGTGGCATTCCAACCGACTGTCCCTAGCGCAAGTGGTAAAGGAGTTAGTGGTTAGTACCCGAGATCCCAAGTTTGAATTCTAGCTGATTCACATTTCCGACTAAGTTTATTTCTAAAAGAAATAAACAAAGCGGTGATATTCCAATGTTTGGTTCGCATAGTTACATTATTTAAGATTATCTGAAATACAAAATTGATATGTTTGTTTTGTCAATCATTTCAAGTAATCTTAGCATGAATGTGAACACCTATTTCTTTCCAATAATCTTAAACATTTTGTTTTTAGGTTAAATTGGAAGAGTTTGAGTTTCTAAAGAGGGGAGGGGAGGGGAGGGGAGTGGTGGATATTTGTGATGCCCCAACTTTCCAGGGCATCATCCATCCTAGGACTACTCCCGTCTTAGCACGCTTAACTCTCTTAAGCCGGAAAATGTTTAAGGTTTAACCACCGCTCAAAATGCTTAAGCCGAATTAAGAGTTTTAGCCTATTATATCTTATATATAGGACTATCCGGAGTCTCATATTCTTCCACTCTTAAGTCCTCACATTCTCCTTAGACTCGGACTCCAAGTAATCTTCACAATTTATTTTTCAAACCAGTCGCACCGCGAAATTGTCGATGAGTCTGAGTCCCAAAACTGTAGTCGATTATCAATTTCAAAGCACATCTAACAAGAATGATAGTCTTATATTGAATATAAAAAAAAAAAAAGAAAATTTTCACCAATCATAAAAATTTTAGAATAGGATTCGAATTCTTTAACATCGCATTAGAGTCCTGTTAAAATCTCCTATAATTCAGGTCATCTCAGCATAGCTCCAATAAACAGAATTGTAGTTTACCAACAAATTAACAGAGTTTAAAAGATCCTCGTGCCTTATGATGGAAGACAAAAAAACTTCTACAACAATTTTTGTGGATTGTAATCTTAGGAAGATCATAGCTAGTTACAATCGTATGCGAGATTTTCTTTAGTTTTTGACTTTTTTGCCCCAATTTTAGAGTTCCCTTACCTCATTCGTTTTCAACTTTATTGATCTATATTTGTCCATTTACAAGCAAATTTATATCCAATAGCAATATGTTAAATATGGACATACGTTCTTCTCCAATTGGATAAGTCTTTTGTGGAAAAAAGTTAGTTAACGTTATCTTGCACAAATCTCAAAGGACATTGTTGAAAAGGTAATGAGAAAAGGACAAAAAAGATAAGGTGCCTCTTTGACAATTGAAACTTCTCTATCTCTTCTAAAGGAGGCCTAAGTTTAAATGCACCAAAACCATCTGAAATTATTATACCTTCACAAGGACTCGAGCTAATCACTATAGCTAAAGAAACCGAAACGAAGACACATGCAAAAACAAGTTGTTAGTGTCCTCGGAATGCAAAATTTTGAAAACCTGATACAAATGCTTTCAACGAGGCAAAGATAATTGGATTGCATATATTTAGGAATCACTTTGCTCTTCAAATTTCTTAAAATCCTTCTTTTTCAAAATTTTTTGTCAGTCCCATTAATTGTAGTTTTAATGGTTTTGATTGCTCATTGTACAAAACTTTAACAAATAGCACGTTGAGTCCATGTATAGTAATTAATGATCCACGTTTACAGGTCGAACTGGCCAAGTATATTGAATTAAAAAGGGATCTAATTTAGCTCTTCTCAGTTCAATTGGTAATTATTAATCTTAAGTAAAGTGAATCTTTGATGGTTTCTTGGGGAAAAAACTCTTAAACGGTTGAATTATGTTGTATACGAGTCATGATATCAGTAGAAAATAACGTTACACCTAATTAATATGATAGCTAATGTGTTAGTATTTTGATCTTCGACGATAAGTTTTTGAATCTCAAGAACTTTTTTAGTGTACAAGTTAAAAAAAAAAGAAAAAAAAAAAAGAAAAAAAAAGTGAGTGTTGATCGTCAAATTTGACGGCTTCAGTACTCTTAATTGGAAGTATCATCAATTTTTCCCCATCGAATCTTCCAATTCAACTACTGTCACTGTGTTGCTCGTTTTGATTCAATTCAGAAACCATTAATTCCACACAAAAAAAAAAAAAGGAAAAGTAAAAGTACACAGGGTTACCAACCTTCTCTTGCGCGAGTGACAAAGGGCTTGGAGGTTGATACCTGATGAGGTTCGTCCTAAGTTTGAATCCTAGTTGATTCACATTTCCAGCCAAATTTATTTCTAAATGAAATAAACGAAGTGAATAGCATCCTACCTATCTCTCAAAAAAACAAAAAAAAAAAAAAGTACCCAGGGTTCATTGAGAATTAAATCCTAGTCGTCCGATCATCACAGTATTTCTATTACCACATTTGAAGAATATGGTTGACTTTTCCCTTGATTTAACTGTCACATATATGTGACAAAGTAATGGCATGCCTTTGCAATGCACATGAACTGTTTTTATACTAAGTATAAATGTTCAGAAGTACTATGAAAAACTACAGGACATTTTCAGTGATTCAGAAAGTGTTATGAGTCAGCAATTAAGAGAATTAAGAGAAAAAAGCACACTGTTATTTAATTTAATTAATATGATAGGATACCCCTTCCCCTCCCACCCTATAACACACCCCCACCCTACCCTACCCCAAGGGAAAAAAAAAGGATAATGTTCGAGTGTTGAATACCCAAATTGATTTGGTAGTGTGGATAATTAGGATTTGTTACTACTTAATCGAGAGACCGGTGTGTTAATTTGAGCCTCTGTGCTGTTCTTTAGGTTGCTCAGTAAGTCGTGATATGCTTAACAGACCAGCTTTAATTTACTTAAGCCATATTGCTGTTTAAGAAAACACCAAATAGATTTATTGTGCTGCAATAATTAATGTCATTTTAGCACCTTATGCACATATAGGTGCTAGTTTCTGTGGCTCTTAAAATCCTTCATCAATGATGATGGGATGCTATATCTAGTTATTGGGGCACAAAGCATTTCTATATCTGACACATGCCATCATGATGCTTAAGCAAATTTGTGCATATAGTTGGATGGATTACTAAAGATGGGGGTTGAACATATGCTGCAACCAGTAAAAGAGGAGGTGAATTTAATTTGAGAGGGAGCAAGAGCAGGCTTTCTTTATCATAGTAACTGCAACCAAAGAGGGCCCCTATTCCCACTAGTGGAATAGTATAAGAGCATTATATTTATACTAATTCTATGTAGGCTAAAGGGGACCTTTACTTACTGTGTGGGTTGTCTCTTTGCTCCCTTCAATAGTCCCCTCTGCTGCTCCTCACAAGTCACAAGCCCTCCCCTATTCCCTCCACACTCATACATGCATCAATAACCCATGTCACACATACATAT
>NW_017890602.1:42258-44511 GCF_001540865.1 Ananas comosus
TTCTAGTGGACTAGCTTGCATTCTCGGCATGTGAAGGGCTTCGCTTATTTTGTGCTTTGTTCTAGCGCATGTATGTGACTTGTGTTGAGGTAGGTAGGTTGATAGCTACTAGAATTTGTGATTGGCGAGTTGTTAAATGAAGTTTTGTTATTATTTTGAGTAGATTTTCTCCGTTCTATACATGTGTTTGAGTGTCTTCTTTTGTTTTGCCTTTATCGTTTTAGCGGATTGTTTTTAAAGGTGTTTTTTTTTTTAAAAACAAGAAACAAAATTTTAATAGAAAGAGACTCTAGTTTGTGCTGCGTATCAGGGAATTTTTTATTCCTCCAAAAGACCTGTAAATTTATTTGCGGGTAAAACAATTTTTTCATGAAAAAAAATATTTTCGTAAATTTTTATTTTTTGAATAAAAATATTATTTTTTTATAAAATTTGAAAGAATGGAAAAATTATTTATTCTGGAAATAAGTTATTTTTCGGGAGGCCAAACATTTCCTTTCTATAGGTAAAGAATCACGCCGGATCAGTGTGTAAAATTTGTAACTTGATTACTTAATCGATGCTTTACGAAAATTTTCATCAGTTAGTAATCTTTTCAACTGCTGTCAAAAAATATAATAATTAGATTAATGCTCATAATAATGATGAGCGGTTAAGGTGTGCCAATCACAAGAAAATAATTGAGAGGAATAATTGAGATGTCAATCTCAAAATAGTTTATAGCTGAGGGTGTTCCTTGTACATCATCTATTTGGCAAAGACAACCCATAATGTGACAAAGATTTCTAACCTAAGATTAGATGACTTTAAACTGCTCTGTCCTGAGAATATTAACAACAACCTTAATACCCTGAAAATTTTTTTGTTTCATCCTATAGTGAAACATCAACATTAAATCAAATTTAAAGAGTGAAAGGTGAAGAATCAATTTTTGGCTTCATGTTCAACCAAGCAATTTAGGCACTTCCATATTTTTGATTCTATTATGGATTATGAGATCCTAATTAATGCGGAGGAACAACTGCTGGCTTGTCCAGCAGTGGTTACCCAAATTGTTGTCTTTGAGGTCAGTGATTTAATCCGCACTTGTGTGTTAAAAAACAAAACAAAACAGAAACAAGATTTGGATTGTTTATGTTTTGGATCGTTCTTTGTTGTATTGTTTACAGCATTTCGTGTTCCAATTGTGTCGCATTTTGGATCCTGTTAGTTTGGATCTTTTTCTTTGGGTTCTCAGTAATTTTAGAGATATTGAGAGAGAGAAAAAAAATTAGGTTACTATACTATTAATAGTACCAAGCAACTATTAGGTTTTCGACCCTTAGATGACAGTTAGGATAATAGTTGTCCTCTAGGATTAAATAGGTGGTTGGTTAAATAGTATGATCTAACGGATGAAATTAGTTAAAGAGATAGCTCTAACAACGAAAAATTCGATAGTACTAAGTGTTTGTTACTATCAATAGCATAGTAGCCAAACTATATATATATATATATATATATATTTATTTATTTATTTATTTATTTATTTATTTATTTATTTATTTGAGTTAGAATACTTTTAAAAGCACGAGTGCTTCTAAGTTTTTAGCCCTTAAATCTACTCCTTGATTACTAATACCCCTTGGATCAAACACTATTTCACCTACCACCACCTACCACCATCATCTCAACCCTACATCTCTCCATCTAATGGTTAAAAACTCAAAAACATCACCCCCTTTGTGCTTTTGAAAATATTCCAGCTCAACTATATATATATATATATATATGCAAAATGAGTCTGATCAAATATGATATTTGTATATACACTAGTGTACTGTTATAGAACTTGCTCTCTCTCTAGTACAGGACAATAGGGAACAATTTCTTCCAGGACTTTCTAAATTTGTTGCTGTTAAAACTCGCCAATCGCGAAATCTTTTTGATCTCAGCTCTCTCTTCAGCTGGGTCCCCCTTCTTGTGGATTTCCGGCGTCGATTCGTCCCAAAAGTGAGCTCCCCTTCGCTTCTTCCTGATGGTGGCAAGCACATCATCTCTGTTGCAAATTCCCCACACCGTGACCTTCTGAAGGCGGTAATCGACATCCACGGAATGTATCCCTGCACGATTATATATCACAACACTCATCATGATCGCCCAAATTGATTCCCTCTACGTTAAAATATCGTTCAAAATGATAGTAAAGTGCTCAAATTCGAATCATAGAATGTTAAAATGCGAACTATACTACGCCGCAATAAAAGGGTTAAA
>NW_017890603.1:0-1560 GCF_001540865.1 Ananas comosus
CCGGTGTCTAGAATACACAGTGCTGTGATTAAATCATGCTGATATGCTCAAACGAAATCCGGCTTAAGCCGGTGCTTAGGCCGAAGCGAGAAACAAGGGCGTACAACGCCAAACCACGATCAACAAGATCGAAACACATGACAAGAGAGTCGATGTGTTGCCTGGACCCAAGGTCCACAGAGTCCAACTGACCAACAAGGTCCCTGATACGAAGTACGAGAATCGACCAACTAGGTCAGCAGATACGGAATGCACAACCAACCAACTAGATGAACAGATACTGAATGCAACAACAGACCAACTAGGTCAACAGATACGGAATGCAACAACCGACCAACTAGGTCAACAGATACGCATGTAGATAGAACTACTCTACTCCTACTCAGGATACTAAGCATGCAAACAACGAGTAGAGTATAACGAATAAACAAGGGTGCAAGGCTCAATATACTATGCGATAGTAACAACAGAAGAGTAAGGGTAAGAAACCGTCACCAAGCGTGCACCACTGTACCGACGTCGGATCGAAGTACCCACCTGTAAGGATGTCGCGTCTATCTCCTGACTGCAAAAGAATGTCGACAGGACCTATAGAGGGTCCACCGGGTTAGTATCTAACCCACAACTAATAATCACAGTATTCACAACCCCACAAACAATTTCATGAAGATCGGTTTCCCAATACCGATTACCGTAACTCACCGAAAGTCCCGAAAACCACACCGGGACGCCGTCGGGACCCACTAAGTGTCCCGAAACTCACCGACTCGTGTCACGAGTCGCCTGCTGCCCCAAAACACTCCAATTTGGATGTTTTGGCAGCAAACACAAGATAACATCACTACACAATTATCGCCGAATAATTGTACGAATCTGGGTTCCTGAAAGTGTCTATTTCGACACCGGAGCCCACCGTCGCTCACCTATCATCACCGAACCCACAATGTGATGATGGTGACCAGCCAACAAGGCTTAGCGACTACACACAAGACAACCAAACCACGTCGGAAGAAATCTAAACCGAAATCGCGTTCTTTCGGCGAATTTCGCCGAAAAACGCACCAAAATCGACTTTTCAATTTCCGCGAAAACTACAGGATCATGGACAATCAGTCCAGAGGTCAAACACACTCTTACACGCTGCCCACAGTAGCCACAAGGTGTACAATTGCACAAAAGCCCCTATGTTTACATAAAATCCATCATTTTATGTAAATCGGGCGACTCTTATGACTCGTTCTCACAAACTGAGGACCTCTAAGTTCCGCCGAGACACGTACTGACAGGTCTCGACGTGCCGGAGGCCGTGTTCACGGTCAGGAGAGCAACAGGTCACTGTGGGAAGCGCGGGAGCAACCCGAAGTTCTGCGAACAGCGCGCAATCAGGGAAGATCGCGCCAAACAGGGCTAACCGGACACCGTTGATCCAAAGTGAGGTGAGCAATGTGATCGTCACAGACCAAAGATCACCATGCTCACCTCCGGAGGCATCAGGACGGCCTCGGGTCGCCAGATAAGCGTGCGCAAACCCAAAACAACAGCCAAACAGGCTCGACAGGG
>NW_017890603.1:2254-44367 GCF_001540865.1 Ananas comosus
AGATCCGTCCGTCAGATTCGCGAACGGATCACACCAGTGCGATCAGCACGACAGAGACAACAAAGCTGCGATTTCGTTTCGTCAAGATCGACCACGGATTCACGACATAATCCAACCTTTCGTTCCAATCGAAAGAAACACACAAAAATACATATAAAACATGTATTTTTAGATTTTCTCGAAATCCGTGCGTCAAACTCAAAATCCGTCAGCGCCATTGGTTCCAGAACAGCTGACCCGGTCGAAACGAGCTATTGGACTGCTATGAACAGAGTCCGGTATGAGCCAGAAGCCAACTTCTCACCGCGGCTTCTCCGGAAAATCGAGTTACTATTCACTTTAAGTGAAACTTGGAAATCCCGTAGAATTTTTGTTTTTACTCGTTTTCGCCCGAAACTTGACGAGTGCCTTTGTAATTAAATTACACACAAAAACATCGTCAACTGAGAGTTTAGCTACACTGCAAAAATCTCAGTCCTTACAGCCGGCCAATGCGACGCGCGCATGAGCGACGCGAAAATCAGCGAAACAGCGCGCACAGCGCAAAGATTGCCCTTAACTCACTAACCCGGGCACCATTAACCCAAACGGAGGTGAGCATCGTGTTCAGCACGAACCAACGATCATCGTGCTTACCTCCCGGGGTGTCGGGGAGTCATCAGATCACCGGAAAGGTGACCGGAAAACTTAACTACAGTGCTGGAGCATGAAACAACCACTTACCGGAGCAGTGGGAGCTAGGGCTCGCCGCCGGCGGTCGGACGGCGAGCGCTCCGACCGGGGACGGGAGCAGTCGGTCCGAGGGGTCCGGAGGTGGTGCTGGCCTGCGGCGGGTGGCAGCCGGTGGCGCGGCGGCGGAGATCATGCCCGCACAGCTCCTCTCGGGTTCAAGGGCGCCGGCGGTGAGGTGGCGGTAGGAGGAGCTGGGGACGGCGAACGATCGGCACCGGAGGCCGAGGGGAAGGCCGTGCACCCTACGGTGGGCGGCGGCGGCGCTCGGGGGCGGCGCGGCTCCAAGGTTGGCCCGCACGGGTCTGGGCAGGTGCAGGAGCTCCCAGCGGCGGCCGGCGGCGTGTGGGGACGACAGGGGAAGCACGCCGGAGGTCACCGGGGTCGACTGGGAAGCGGCGCGGCCGAAGGAAGGTGGTGGCGGCGCCCGAAACTCGAGGTTGGCCCGGCTCGTTCTGGGCTGACCCGGGCTGGCCGCAGCTCCCTCAGGAGGCTCCGGCGACGTCTGGGGATGGCCGGAGCCGGGGGAAGAACATGCTGGAGGTGGATCACGGCCCGAGGCTTCCTTCCAGAGGTGGTGGAGCCTCTCTACCTGCTCTCGGCCAAGGTGCGGGAGAGGGTGGCCGCGCGGGTGGACTGGGGCCGGAGCAGCTCGCCGGCGGCCGGGGCGGGCGCACGGGCAGGGCAGGGCTCAGCTGGGGCGGCTAGGGTGGTCTGGGTCAGCTGAGGGCTGATTAGGGTTAGGGTTTCCATAGTGAACCCTAGCTACATTATATATGTAGGGTAACAAATTGCGCCAAAGTCCCTCCAAACTCAGCAATTCAATCCGAGTCCCTCACAGCGTGAGTAAAACACATGAATACCCCTCCATGCGCGATCTCACGCGAAACGGTACATAAAATATCACGACTTTTCCAAAATTACCATTTTGCCATCACCGACCTCTCCTCGATCAACTCGCAATCTCCGCAGATCCGTCCGTCAGATTTGCGAACGGATCGCACCAGTGCGATCAGCACGACGGAGACAACAAAGCTACGATTTCGATTCATCTCGATCGACTACGGATTCACGACAAAATCTAATCTTTCTTCCAACAGAAGAAACAACACACAAATACATATAAAACATGTATTTCTGGATTTTCTCGAAATTCGTGCGTCAAACTCAAAATCTGCCAGCGTCAAAGTTTCAGAACAGCTAGACCGGTCGAAATGAGCTATTGGACTGCTATGAACGGAGTCCGATACGAGCCTGAAGCCAACTTCACATCGTGGCTTCTCCGGAAAATCGAGTTACTATTCACTTTAAGTGAAACTTGGAGATCGCGTAACTTCTCCGTTCTAGCTCAGTTTCACCTGTAACTTGACGAGTATGTAATTAAATTACACACATAAACATCATCAACAAATAGTTTAGTTGCACTGTCAAAATCTCAGTCCTTACAGGTCCAATAAAAGCTTCTCCCAATTTATTTGAGTCAAAGAAGATGTATACTTCTTCTACATCCTTCGAGTCCCTTCTCTTTCTTTTTCTTTTTTTTTTCTCTCTCTCTCTAAGATCATAACCCTACTACTGGTTCATACGAAGACCCCACCCACCATACAAGCCCACCCCTTCCCCAACACTTAGAACCTCTCTAAATTCCCTGACCCCTTGGAACCCTAACCCTAACCCTAACCACAGGGGCCGGAGGGCGCGGCGCGATGAGTCGAGAAACGGCCGGCGGGCACGGCGCGATGAGTCGAGAAACGATGGTTCGAAGCAGAATCGACGGAGCGGAATCCACGCGAGTTTATAGACATTTATTCTTCAGTTTTTGGATAATTATTCCAGGTAAATAATTGTCATTAAATTTTTTTTATGATATTGGTTATATTTAATTCACTGATTAAAGGGTTCCGTTTTTTGAATAATTGCAAAATTATTAGATTTTATACACATTTAATTCTGGGTAATTATTCCAGGTAAATAATTGTCATTAAAATTTTTTTTTCCTGGGTCATTTAATTCACTGATTTAATTTTTTTTTCTCTTATATAAGAAGCTTTTGTTACCATGACCAATGACATCATTTTCTCCTTAAATTTTAACATAAAAAACAAAGGAGGAGGAGATACTAAGAGTACTTTGGCGATTGGAGGCAGAAAAAATTTTCTGTGGGTATTTTCATTTTGGATTGATCTCTTCGTACAAATACTGAACAGTAAGTTTATTCACATCTGTAATTAATTAGTAATTATTATTAATTAGTAATTATTTTTTTATTTTTTTAAAGTTAAAAATCAATTTGTTGCATACCTTTGTTGATTTTGTTGAGTTAGCTTTTTATTACATTTAGTGCAGTAAATTCGAATTTCTATTTGAGTTCATTATATTATAAATAATAAAATAATAATTTAATTTCTGCCTATTTTTTCTCTAAAGTCTTTTTAATTAAAATTGGAAAAATTAAACATACTTCAAAGTTTATATGTTACAGATTTTTACTATATAAATCACCAAACTGAATCATGTCAACTAAGATTAGGTGAATAAATTTTAGTGGTAGTTAAGAATGCAGGAATTATGTGATACGAACTATATTTTCAAATGCTATTGTTTTGGACAATTCTGATATTTTGTATGGATTTTGAGATGCACATGCAAAAGTAAAAGAGCTAATTAGGCCATTAGAGTACAGCTTTGGTGTTTGCTGTAGAGTTGTCTTTATGTAGATAATTAAAATTGACTTAAAATGGGCTTAGCTTATCTCCAGATAATTTAGAATTAATAAAGACATTGAAAAGTCATTCGTATTGGACTCAAAATTGATTTTACAATAATGTGACCACTGCTTGCTGTGAGTTTAGGCAATCAGATAAATATACTCTATATTATTACCATTTGGTTGCTTTGTAATTTAGAACCTTAAAACTTTTTGCCTTTTTTTGTCTGCCTATGGAACACATGCATGACAATATCATCGCATAGTATCATTTTTATGACCATGGTTGCATATATAGCTATAGAGAGAAACACAACAAGATGGCTGCTAATTCTTTCTCAGTGGGTTTTGTCTAAAGTAAATATTAACTTAAGTCTGACAAATAGGCATTTTAAAGAATAACTTCCAAATGAACTACCAATTTTTAAAATTGTATATAATTTATTCCCTAAGGTTTTAAAAAAAGGAAATAAAATGCTACGCATTTTTTTTTTTATAATGTGCCCAATCCTGCGAATGTTCAAAAAACTATTGAAGTGACCACTCAGTTGGCAGCAATTAGAGAAACAAAAAAAAAATAAAAAATTTCTTTTTTTATAACATTTCCTATGAAGGATTATACATAATGTATCTCGTTCTCATGTTATATCTATTTTATTCTTATAAGCAAATATATTTGGTTTTCTTCATTGCCTTCTGATTCTATAAATTTTTCTATTTCATTTAGAGGATGTCCTTAGCGTATAGTTATTTTCAACATTGGGTTGATGAGGAGGAAGATGTACGCTTGCCAACTAATATTTTGATGGAGATATTTACTAGAGTTTCTTTGTCGACTCTTTATGCTTGCCGAGATATCTCTTTTTTCTTCAACAGAGCGACGTATACTTATGAATTTATATTGGATCGATGTAAAAGATTATTTGGAACGTTCGGGCTGTTTACACAACAGTTTGACATAAATTTTTCTGCTGAGTTTGTTCCGGCACATAACACCTTGGTTATGGAAGATTTGAGTTTAGAATATATTCCGGAGGCAGTTCATGTTCTTGCATCATCGTTAAACGGCTCTCTACTATGTTCAAATAAAAATCTTCAACATCCAAGATTCTATATATGCCGTCCCACTAGCAAAGAATGGGTTAAATTACCTAATCCTAGAACTAGATACCACTCTAAAGGTTTTGCTCTAATTGTTTATGGGTCATCACCTCACCACTATCAAATTCTACGATTATGTTGGTCAAATATCCCTAGATCAAATTTGGTTAGTGGGCTATTTGATTCAACGCTATGGAAATGGAGGTGGAGTAGTGAAACTTGCCTAAATGCCACTCATTCTTTAGGATTGGAGGGACCAATTTCATTTGATGGGCACTTATATTGGATGGTGGATCATTCTAAGATCTTTGTGTTTAACTTGCACACATTTAATTCATATTTCAAAGTGCTACCAAATCGAGCTCGTTATTTGTAAGGACTGAGATTTTGACAGTGCAACTAAACTCTCTGTTGACGATGTTTATGTGTGTAATTTAATTACATAAGCACTCGTCAAGTTTCAGGAGAAAATGAGCTAGAATGGAGAAGTTACGCGATCTGGACCGATGACTTAAAGTGAATAGTAACTCCGGCTTTTCGAATGAGCCAGTGAGTAGAGAAGGGTTCTGGTGCATATTGGACTCCAAATATAGGACTCCAATAGCTCGTTTCGAGCAGCTCAGCCATTCTGGAACTATTGGCGCTAACGGATTTTGGGTTTGAAGCATGGATTTCGAGAAAGTCGAAAAAAATACATGTTTTATATGTATTTGTGTGTCACTTGTCTGTTGGAGAGAGTGAATGGGTTTCGTCGTGAATCCGTGATCGATCGTGGCGAAACGAAATGGTAGGTTTATTGTCTCCATTGTGCTGATCGCACTGGTGCGATCCGTTCGCAAATCTGACGGACGGATCGCTAGATGTCACACGTTGATCGAGGAGCGGGTTATCGTGAGCCAAACAAGTATTTTTGCGAAAACTTCGATATTTTATGTACCGAATCGCGCGAGATCAGACGTGAGGTGCGTACACGCGATTTACTCGCCTGTGAAAGGACTGGGTCAAATAAGCAGTGCCGGAGGACTTGGTGCAAAGTGCATATGTAATAAATATGCCTTTAGGGTTTCTATGCACGAAACCCTCGATCCGGCCGACCTAGTCCCGGCTATGCCCTAGTAGCATCAGCAGGTCTAGCCCTAGCCATGCGCATGCCCCGCCGCCGGCAAGCCGCTCGGCCGCCGAAAAAACCACCCTCTCCACCTTCATCTCCACTATTCTTCATCCTTCCTGACCGTGGATCACCCAGGGTCATCCACAACGTCGGGTCCTCCTTCTTTGGCCGCGCCGACCTCCGTCAGCCTCCCCCGCCGGTCGCCGCCGGCCCGCGCGCACCGGCATTGCTGGTCTGGGCACAGCGGCCAGCCTGTGCAGGCTCGGGCCGAGCCCAGCTGGCTCCCTCTCGGTCACTGCGCTGCCTAGATGGGCCTGCGCCGCCCTCTCCCCGAGCCCCGGGACCTCCGCCGTCGCCCCACTATCAGCCGTACGCCGCCGATTGCCCAACTCCCTGCGGCCACCTGCATCACTCAAGCCGAGCCTGGCGACCATTTGCGTCCGCGCGCGCGCATCCGCCTCTCAAAGGGCGGCCGCCCCGCCTCCCTCTGCTATCGCGACCTCAACGCGCTGTGTTTCCCGCGTCCCCGACCACCGCCGCCGCTGCCCGAAGCTCCTGCAGCCGCCCTGACTCGATGCGGGCCGAGCTAGCCCTCGTGCCTCCGTGCGTCGCACCACCGCCTATATGCGGGGAGCACCACCTTCCCACTAGGCCTCCGCCGACAGATCGTCGCCACCCGGAGCTCCTCCGCCGCCGCCGGCCGCCGGGAACCCCTGAACTCGAGAGAAAGTCCGAGGAATTGATCTCCCCCGCGCAACGGCCGCACCCGCCGTCGCTAGCACCTTCCGGACCCCTTCGACCTGCCACAACTTCCCGGCCGACCGCACAGCCGTCCGACAGCCGCCGCCGTGCCCTAGCTCCACCCTGTCCGTTAAGCTGTTTTCAGCCTGTCGCGCACTAGTTTCCTATTTGGATCACTGTTCCGGCGACCCGGGGCTGTTCCGATGCCCCCGGAGGTGAGCACGGTGATCATCAGTCAGTTCTGATCACAATGCTCACCTCACTTAGGGTCAGCGAGCTCCGGATGAGTTAATTAGATGTGTTGTAGTTTAAGTGTGCGCTGTTTCATTGAACTTCGTGTCGCTCGTGCGCGTCCCATAGTGGCCGAAATTGCTCCGAAAGGTGAGCACGGCCTCCGGCACGTCGAAACCTGTAAGTGGGTATCTTGTCTCGGCTGATTGACCTTTGGTTTGCGTAGACGGACCATAAAAGCCCGAAAAACACATGAAATAATGTGATTTCTTAGAATCGGGAGGGCTTTTATGCAATTTGATTTGTCGTGGCTGCTGTTGGCAGCATGGGTGAGCTGTGGGTGACCTCTAGACTAATTGTCCAAGGCCCCAGACCTTTAGGAAGATCGAAAATGCATTTCCGGTGCGTTTGTCGGCAAAATCCGCCGACGGAACGCGGTTTTTGTTCGAAATTCTTCTGACGGTGCCTCGTGAGCATTTGTTGAGACGCTGAGCTTTGTTGGCTGGTCACTCGCGTCATTTCAAGGGTTCAGAAATAACGGGTGAGCGACGGTGGGTTCCGGTGTCGAAATAGGCACTTTCAGAAACCCGGATCCGAACGATTATCCGACGATAATTGTTTGGAGGCGAGATTTTGGGTTTGCTGCCAAGACATCTTATTTGATGTGTTTTGTGGCAGCGGGTGACTCATAGCATGAGTCGGTGCGTTCCGGGACATTTCAGTGGTCCCGACGGAGTCCCGGTACGATTTTCGGGACTTCCGGCGAGTTACGGTAGTCGGTTTTAGGAAACCGATCTCAGTGGGATTGTTTGTGGGGTTGTACGTTTAGTGTTTTATATTCGTGGGTTAGATACTAACCTAGTGGACCCTCCGTAGGTCCGGTTTACGATCTTTTGCAGTCAGGAGACAGGCGCGACATTCGTACAGGTGGGTACTTCGATCCGACGTTGGTACAGTGGTGCACGCTCGGTGATGGTTTCTTACCCTTGCTCTTTTGTTATTATCCATGCATATATTATATGTTGAGCTTTGCACCTCTATTGTTTACATTACACCCACGTTGTTTGGTTATACTCTGCTCGTTGTTTACATGCTTAGTATCCTCAGTAGGAGTAGAGTAGTTTAACTGTATATGATACTATGTTTCCATATTGCTCTACTTGCCTGTTCTACATATCCTGTATTCTGTCTAGAGTAGAGCGGTTTCGTGACAATCTGTGAGATGGTGACCTAGTCGGTCAGTGCATTGTATCTATTTTCGTGACCTGATTGGTCGGCCCTTGTATCTCGTGTCAGTTTCTTGACTTCTGTCGTCGATGACCTTTGAGGTCGGTGTACCCTGAGGGGTCGGATTGTCGGCTAGTGGCCAACGGTAGTTCTAGATTATATACTCAGATGACTTGTTGATTGATTCTTGCATATATATAGTAGTTGACTTATTGATCAGTATCTACATACTTTTGGTAGGATGTCGAGTTGTTCCATCCCAGTTGACTTGATTAGTCAGGACTTGCATACAATTGAGAGGGTGTCGAGTTGTTCCATCCCAGTTGACTTGATTAGTCAGTACTTGCATACAGTGAGAGGGTGTCGAGTTGTTCCATCCTAGTTGACCTGAGTGGTCGGTTCTTGTACTTCCTTACAGTGGATGACCTTTTGGTCGGTTAGCCCCGAGGGGCGGTGATTGTCGGCTGGTTACCGACGGTTGGCTATTGATCATATCCGCATTGATCGCCACAGCTCGAGTGCATTTCACGTACACCAGCGGGTTGATCCCCCGTAGGAGGGTGTTCTTCTCCGAAAAAGTAGTTGCTTGTGTCAACCCGTGAGCCCTAGAGTGGTTATATGCTTTCAGCCTGAGGTATTGGGTACCAATATGGCTGGTTTCTGTTTAGAGCAGACGTGGCATAGGCCTAAGGTGTTGGGTACCAATACGGCCGGTGTAAGATACCGGACTTCTAAAACTATGAAGTTATGGTTTACATGAGATTAGAAAGCCATTCGAATGGTTTCGGTGAAGTCCGGCGAAGTTCGGAGGCATTCGGGCGTTTCGGTGCGCATAGGCGCGGAAACGGGACCCGAAAGGCTATGTTGGGCCGTAAGCTAAATCCGGCACTAGCGCGGATGAAAAGATGATGAAAATGCGCTCGAAATCATGTTTGGAGAGTCTCGGTTTGATTTGAAATGAATCGGAGGGCAAACGAGCGAAAACGAGCGAAAACGGATCCCGAAAACGAGAAAGGCTGAAATTTGGCTAAGTCCTAAAAATGCTGGAATTCTGGACCTTCGGGGACCGGTCTCTCACTGCCTGGGACCGGTCCCAGAGCACGAAAAACACCCAGTTCGGGCTGTTGCGAGGTTAGAAGAGTTGGGGGGCTTATTTAGAAATGTTACAATATGAGAGAGGGTTAAGAGAGCATTTTCTCTCTCTCTTTCTCTCATTCCTCTCACTCCCTCATGTTTCTTTCTCTCCCTCTCTCTCTCTAAACAAAAAAGAAGAAGAGAAGAAGAAGAGGAAGGAGAAGGAGAGAAAGAAGAATAAGAAGGAGAAGAAGATAAAGGAGGAGGTTTTCATCACCTCCATCTTCTTCCTCACCTTGGAGCAAGCTTTGGAAAGGTAAGCTTTTTAGCCTCTCATGGTAAATCCCTAGATAAATGGTTTTGATCTCTAGAAAGGGTTTAATTGGGATCCTAGCATGCTAATTAGATGGTAAATGCTAGAATCTAGAGGTCTAATGATGGATTTTTACCTAGTTGTATTCTAGGGCTCCAAAATGGAGTTTTGCTATATATGAGGGTTTGATCTCGTTTGACCCTCTGTAAACCTAATTGCTAGGTTTACGAACGCGTTGGCGAAGTCGGTTCGGCGATCCGTCGAGCCGTTACAAAGATATTGAAGAAACAAACAGTTTAGCTTTGTTTTTGCCTGGAGGGCCGAGGCGACGTCCTAAAATCGTGTAAATGGATTTGGAGCACCGTGGTGCATAACCGAAGAGATACTGCACTTGAAGCTGCGAAGCGGAGCGCTCTTGGAGTGCATTAGTGAGATTCGGCCCAAATAGGTGCCGAGTGCCGCGGGAGGCCGATTGCAAGTGTCGACAAGCAATCGGAACGCGATAAAAGGTGGGGGGGTGTCCATCCCGAAGCAACCAGGCTTCCTTTTATGTCTAAGTTCTATTTCGATCATATTCTTATATATTGATACATTGTGCATTATAGGATTAGTAGATGATTATGTTTCCATTCCTTGCCTGTTTCCTATGTTGTGTAGCATTGTGGGCTTGACACTTAATCTTAGGTTACATGAGGATTGGGTCTCATGACAAGAATCCTATAGTGACAAGAATGATGATGAACTTGGACATGTATTTGGCCTAGAAGAGTGGCATTTGGATTAGTGTGGTAGAGACACTATAACAAGAACCAGTGGCATGTCAATTTAGTGTATTGAGACACATATAGCATCATGACATCATGAATGGCATTGAACTAGTGTAGTAGAGACACTATAACAGAACGAGTGGCATGTCAATTTAGTGTACAAAGACACATAACATCATGGCATAACTGAGTGGCATCAAATCTAGTGTAGTGGAACACTATGGCATTTGAACCTAGGGATAGTAGATTTTTTCGATTGTCATGTTGTAGACATATGCATTGGCATTAGTGCATTTGAGGCATTGATTATGCATTGATATTGTGCAGCAGAGGCACATTGACCCTGGTAGATAGGGTATTCCCGATTGTTATGTTGTAGACATTATGCATGTCACGCCCCGGATTACACGTTCCCCCGGCACGCCGACAAATCCGCCGTATACAAAGGAATTTCCCCTGTATACGAAGCGACAGCTGTACCTGTAAAACATACAATACTACAAACAGTAGTATAGAGCTGCTAGAAGAACTAGTAAAGTAAAAGAAACCGAGTTCCATATACATACACTGAATCCCAGAGTACAAAGCTACTCGCACTGGCGAGTTAAAAGTCTGTATGTACATGAACCCAAACTAAAACATCTACCTGCAGTAGGGGTGCCTCTAGCTCTGCTCCTCGGGTAGGGCTCTAACTCGTGGCGCCCTTGCCTAGCTCCTGACGAGCAACAACAGCAGCCGAAGACGAAGACTCTGCAAAAACGGGGTAACAACTGGGCGTGAGAACTACTGTNTAGCGAGAAGTCGATAGGAGAAGAAATCTCCGTGCTCGCTCAGCCTCCAACGGCACTACCACGACATACGCACGCTCCAACGGCTCGCCGGCGCGAAGTTGACGTCTCTCCAAGCTCAATGTGGCCTCCACGAGCTCTCCACTTCAATCTAGAGAGAGAGAGAGGAAATTGCAAATCATAATTATCCCTTTCTGCCTCTCAAAGCTATATAGGCCACAAGATAAGGATGCATGGGGGTGCACGTGGCATCCAAAGCCACCCCCATGCATGGTATCCTCTTGAGAGGATTGGATCATACTCACTAGTCTGTTTCCGCTTGTCGGTTGGTCGCTCCACCGAAGCACGAGTCTCCGGAGTATTCACAGGGTTGTCCCGCAGACGATCTCGGTGTGCGAGTGCTGAGTCTCCTCACCTATGAGATTGAGAGTGAGTCGAGGGCTTAACCCACGGGTTAGCCAAGCTGATTGGGTAATAAACATGAAATGCATAGTAGAATTGCATTATTACCATGAGTAAACAAGTAGATTGGGTAAATAATATAAATGGCAAAGTAGAATTGCATGAGTAGGCATAGTACATGTTGTAGATTACATTGCTATGCATTCTTTTATTTACTCATTACTTGATGTTGCATGATAGTAGCTGATACATGCATAATTATCGTTGATTGGCATAATAGAGTAGTTGCAGTTTCATTTTCGATATATATATCTCTCTCTATCTCTCTATTTGTGCCAGCTTAGACCTAGTGGGAAAACTGGCGGAGTCGGCGACCGAACCCACTGGGAACTATATTTATATAGTTTTCACCCCACTTTATTGCAGGGCCTAGCGAGAGCGTACCGGCAGAGGACCGTGGTAAGGGCATAGCACCCTAGTAGCTAGTAGCTTTCCTATTTTGCATTAGAGTACCCTCGTGTACATAGAAGTGTGATGTAAATGTATTTGGAAAGTTACTTATGTATTTGGAGAGCCATCTTGTATTATGAGAAGAATGTGTATTCATTTGTGGAAGATGAAAATGTAAATCAATATGTAAAAATGAGGTCGAATAAATGCAATAGCTAGATGTATCTCTCTTTATTTCACTTGTCTGTTACTTGTGATTCTTGCTCTTAGTTGTATAGCACTAGTGGTGCTTCATTGTATCATGTATGTTGAATGAATTTCTTCTAGGCAAATTCTTGTACATGATATGGTTGTTGAGCCTTGGGCGGACAGGAGAGGTGCTGTCCGTTCGGCGGTCCGCCCGGCGGGCCCGAACCGTGCCAAATTGGTAGCGGTCTCGGGGCGGGGCGTGACAGCCGGTACAGATTGGGTATATTTGGTCTATACGTTCGGTTGACGCGTATGTCTATAGTAGCAGTTGTTGCATGCATACTTATTGTTCTTTCTATATACTTGTCTTGCTACTATAGTTTGATACCCAGATATGCTTTATATTCTTCTTTACAGTAGCTGTAGTCGTTCTTATGCATTCTGTTCATGTATTATTATTGCTACTGTATTTCCACTGACCCGTACTGTTGTTTAGCTCTTCCTGATCCGGTGAGTACTCCTCGCCTTCTTCGGCTTGCGGTACCCACTGGAAGGGGAGACATGTTTACATGTTCTCACCTCCCCCACCATTTTTTCAGGTATCGCGGACGGTGAGGGTTGAGACGAGACGTGAGACACGTACGTAGCGGTCGATAGATCTTCCGACCCAGGTTATTCGGTGTAGTTCCTACCCTTACTATTCTGTTGTTATAGCTTAGATAGTTTATATGGTTCAGTATTTTTATTACATTTGAAAATATGGGTTTTCATGAATGTAATAAACTGGTTTGTGAATTTTGTAAAATAAAAATAGTTTTCTACCGCTCGTGGTAGCGTTTTTAAAAAGATAAAAGTTTCTGTGTAGGGAACAGTTTTCAAAAGATTTTCTGTGGATTTTGTATCTTAGTATTTCAAAACCTGTTTCTGTGGTTAGAAACATTTTAACTGATAGATGTGGATTTATGTTTAAATATTGAATGTATAAATGTGAAACTGTGGTGAATGGTGTATGAATGTATAACTGTTGGTTATTTGTATGTTCATCTGGTTGCGGTTGTATCATGTTTGAACTATTGTACTTGTGCGACGCCGTGCAAATACAGGGGAGACTCTGTCCGTGTGAACAGTGGACCTCCTGTATTTGCGGCGAATCTGGCATACTCTGGGGTCAGGTTTTCAAAAAAAAAATTTCAGACGCTTTTCCACTATACTTTAAACTAAAAAGGGACCCCGGGGCATGACATTATTGTTCTACTTATCCTTACAAGAATGAGTTAGCGAGCCGTGATGGAGGTCTTGATTTACTTGTAAGGACTAAGATGTAAGGACTGAGACTTTTGCAGTGTAGCTAAACCCTCAGTTGACGATGTTTTTGTGTGTAATTTAATTACAAAAGCACTCGTCAAGTTTAAGGCGAAAATGAGTTAAAACAGAAATTCTACGCGATTTCCAAGTTTCACTTAAAGTGAATAGTAACTCGATTTTCCGGAGAAGCTACGGTGGGAAGTTGGCTTTTGGCTCGTATCGGACTCCGTTCATAGCGGTCCAATAGCTCGTTTCGATCGGTTCAGCTGTTCAAGAACTAGTGGCACTGACGGATTTTGAGTTTGACGCACGAATTTCGAGAAAATCCAAAAATACATGTTTTATATGTATTTTTGTGTTGTTTCCTCTGTTGGCGAGAAAGGTTGGACTTTGTCGTGAATCCGTGGTCGATCGAGGTGAAACGAAATCGTAGCTTTGTTGTCTCCGTCGTGCTGATAGCACTAGTGCGATCCGTTCGCAAATCTGACGGACGGATCTGCAGAGATTGCTCGTTGACCGAGGAGAGGTCAATAAAGGCAAAACGGTAATTTCGCAAAAGTCGCGACATTTTATGTAGCGTTTCGCGTGAGATCGCACGTGGAGGGGTATTCGCGTGTTTTACACGTGCTGTGGAGGACTTAGTTCATAAGTCTAAGTTTTGGCGGACCTATTTGCAAAGTTGCACCTTTGTATAAGCTTGTTCTAGGGTTTCACCTTGGAAACCCTAACCCTGCTGCCCTAGCCACCCCCTGCCACCTCCATCCCTCTTCCCTGCCCTACTGCGCACGCCCAGACCGCCGCCGACTGAGCCCCGGCAGGCCAGCCGCCGTCGGAGCTATCTTCTTCCTCTCTCTCCATCTCTCTCTCTCTCCCTCTCTCGGGCTGGAGCTAGGCCGAGGCTGCCTTGCCTCCAGGCCCTTGCCGGTGTTGCCCCTGTCCCCCGGCGAGCCTCCCCGCCGACCGCCGCCGCCTCCTCGCGCCGCCGCGGCCGCCGCTGCTCCTTGCAGCCTGCTTGGCCGAGCTTTGGCCGAGGTAGCCCCAGCTCCCTCCCCGTGCGCCGCCGCCGCCTGTAACCCCTTCAGCAGCCTTCCCCGGAGCCTCGGCAACCTCCCCAGCCGACCGCCGCCGTCGCCGACCGCCGTCGCTGCTGGCCCTGCTGCACGCGGCCGCCCCAGCCCTAGCCCAGGCCGAGGCCTGTGTGCGGCCTTTCCTCCGGGCCGCCGCCATCTTGGGCCACCCCGTAGCAACCCCTCCGGCCTCTGGGGACCCGCCGCCGATGCCCTCGACCTGCCCCGGCCACCGCCGTCACTGCAGCAACCTTTGGAACCGTGCCCTAGCTCGTGCGGGTTTGGGTTGTTCCACCGCTGCCGCCGCCACTTCCAGTCGCCACCTGAGGTGAGCACCATGCTCCTTTCCTCCCCCGCACCCATCCCTGGCCCCCGCGCGCGCCGCCGTGCCGCCGGAAGCCGGCCGGAGCAAGCTTGCTCCGGCCAAGCCCGAAATAGGGCTGTTTGTGCGTTGTTTGTTGTTCTGAGCGATCCGAGGCTCCCTGATCTCTCCGGAAGGGAGCATGGTGATTGTAGCAAATTGCTGATCATCGTGCTCACCTTAGTTTCTGTCGGGGAGACTCCGTTCCTCTGTTTCGGCGGTGTCGACCCTGTCGAGCCTTTTTGGCTGCTGTTTTGGGTTTGCGCACGCTTATCCGGAGATCCGAGGCTGTTCCGATGCCTCCGGAGGTGAGCACGGTGATCGTTGGTCAGTTGTGATCACAGTGCTCACCTTACTTTGGATCAGCGGATGTCGTATCGACCTATTCGGTGCGATTTTCCCCGACTGCGCGCTGTTTGCTGAACCTTCGGGTTGCTCCCGCGCTTCCCACAGTGAGCCATTGTGCTCCAGATCGTGAGCACGGCCTCTGGTACGTCGAGACCAAGCTGTACGTGTCTCCGCGGACCTTGGAAGTCCTCGGTTTGCGTGAACGAGCCACTTGATCGCTTAATTTACATAAAATGCTAGGATTTTATGTAAATTGAGGGGCTTTTATGCATTTGTGTATCATGTGGTTACTGTGGGCAGTGCACGTGTGTGTGTGGTAATCTCTGGACTGATTGTCCATGATCCGTTAACTCTCGCGAAAATCGAAAAGTCGATTTCGGTGCATTTTTCGGCGAAATTCGCCGAAAGAACGCGATTTCGATTCGGATTTCTTCCGACGTCGTTTAGTTGCTTTGTTAGTTATTGCTGAGCCTTGTTAGCTGGTCACTATCATCATTTTGTGGGTTCGGTGATGATGGGTGAGCGACGGTGGGTTCCGGTGTCGAAATAGACACTTTTGGGAACCCAGATTCGTACAATTATCCGGCGATAATTATGTAGTGGTGTTATCTTGTGTTTGCTGCCAAAACATCCAAATTGGAGTGTTTTGGGGCAGCAGGTGACTCGTGACCCGAGTCGGTGAGTTTCGGGACACTTAATGGGTCCCGACGGCGTCCCGGTGTAGTTTTCGGGACTTCCGGCGAGCTACGGTAATCGATATTGGGAAACCGATCTTCGTGAAATTGTTTGTGGGGTTGTGGATACTGTGATTATTAGTTGTGGGTTAGATACTAACCCGGTGGACCCTCTATAGGTCCTGTCGACATTCTTTTGCAGTCAGGAGACAGACGCGACATCCTTACAGGTGGGTACTTCGATCCGACGTCGGTACAGTGGTGCACGCTTGGTGATGGTTTCTTACCCTTACTCTTCTGTTGTTACTATCGCATAGTATATTGAGCCTTGCACCCTTGTTTATTCGTTATACTCTACTCGTTGTTTGCATGCTTAGTATCCTTAGTAGGAGTAGAGTAGTTCTATCTACATGCGTATCTGTTGATCTAGTTGGTTGGTTGTTGCATTCCGTATCTGTTGACCTGGTTGGTCGGTTCTCGTACTTCGTATCAGGGACCTTGTTGGTCAGTTGGACTCTGTGGACCTTGGGTCCAGGCAACACATTGACTCTCTTGTCACGTGTTTCGATCTGGTTGATCGTGGTTTGGCGTTGTACGCCCTTGTTTCTGGCTTCGGCCTTGGCACCGGCTTTAGCCGGATTTCGTTTGAGCATATCAGCATGATTTAGTCACAGCACTGTGTATTCTAGACAACAGGTTGGTTTGGCCACCAACAAGAGGTGTACGTATCCAGATAGGTCGTCGGTGACGTATGAATAAGCTCTTAGTGTCTGCTCTGTGACAGGCAACGCTTGAGGTCTGCGGACCAATATAGCAGCATCGGATTGGGTATATTTGGACTTATCGTCTGGTTGACGCATATAACTATAGTAGCAGTTGTCGCTTGTATATCTTCAGTTCTTTCGTTACATTGTCTTGCTACTATAGTCTTGTTACATGTATACATTCAGTTGTTCATTACAGTAGCGATAGTTGTACTTTCTTTCATATATATGTCTCTTTCATTCATTATTATTGCTACTGTATTTTTTACTGATCCGTACTGTTGTTTAGCTCTTCCTGATCCGGTGAGTACTCCTCGCCTTCATCGGTTTGCGGTACCCACTGGGAGGGGAGACATGTTTACATGTTCTCACCTCCTCCACTATTTTTTAGGTATTGCGGGCGGTGAGGGTTGAGACAAGACGTGAGATACGTACGTAGCGGTCGATAGAGCTTTCGACCCAGATTATTCGATTTAGTTTCTACCCTTACTATCCTGTTGATATAGCTTAGATAGTTTATATGGTTCAATTTTTGGGTATTTCAGTTAACTATCATATTTTGATTTGGCTTTATGAAGGTAATAAAAAGGATTCGTGGTTTTCATAAATAAAAGTTTTTCTACCCCTCGTGGTAACGTTTTTAAAGAATAAAGGTTTCAGTGTAGGAAACAGTTTTCAAAGGATTTTCTGTGGATTTATGTTTAAATATTGAATGTATAACTGTGATGTGAATGGTGAATGAATGATTGCATAGTCGTTTCTATATTCATTTGGTTGTGGTTGTACCTGGGTTACTTCTTGTACTTGTGCGACGCCGTGCAAATACAGGGGAGACTCTGTCCATGTGAACAGTGGATTCCTTGTATTTGTGGCGGATCTGGCATTCCCTGGGGTTAGATTTTCAAAAAAAAAAAAAAATTCCGCAATGTTTTTAACCTAAAGGGACCCCGGAGCGTGACATTACTACATACTTGTCTCCACGTAATGGATATTTGGAACCTACCAACACACAACTCAGCTTGGATATTTGTTGCTAGAGTGCATCTTAGTTTCTTATTGGGAAGTGATATGTTTTACAGTACTACAATTTTTCGAACATATGATAAGATGTTTGTGGTAACCGTAGACGGCATTTATATGATGGATATATATAGCCGTATTGTTGAGATTTTGAGCCTGAGTGGTAATCATACACTTGGGCCAGAAATTTATATATACAACTCTGCTTTTTCGGATGAAAGAATTGTTTGGAAAGAAAGAACTCCTTCGAGCTACAATGGCAATTGGGTTATTCAAGAGAATCGCATTCGTTCACAGTGATAAATCAGTCATTACAACATTGATAACTAATGTCTAGAGTGTAACATACCGAACTTCTAAAGTTATGAAGTTGCGGTGTATATTAGCTTGGAAGAGTTAAAAGTGAGTTCTAACAGTGTTAGAAAGATTCTAGCATCGACCGGAGCAAAATGGAGTCGAGTCGAAGTCAAAACCCAAGTCTGGAGCAAGTGTACCGGTACAGCAAGCGACCTGTCACCGGTTTCAGCATGTGAAACTGGTGACACATCAAAGTGTACCAGTACATTTCAGGCGAAAATGAGAGATCTATTCTCGGGTTTGCCTCTGCGTGGTCGTGGAACCGGTGACACGGGAAAGTGTAACGATACACTTTGGCAGAACAGCACAGAATTGATCTGTTGCAAATATGATTGTTTGGGGGGTTTATTTGCAAATGTTGCATCTTATAAAATATCCCAAACCCCTCCCTTCACAGCAACTCTCTCTCTCTTTCCCTATCTCGTGTCTCTCTCCCTCTCTCAACCGTGAGCAAAGGAGAAGGAAAAGAGAAAGAAGAAAAGAGAAGAAAAGAGAAGGAAAGGAAGGAGAAGGAGCTTGGAGGTGGATCTTTATCACTTCCATCTTCTTCTTGGGCCATTGAAGGAGCTTGGGAGGTAAGCTTCTTGAAGTGATAATGGTTTCTTGTAAGATTAAGGTTAGGGTTTGGTTTTTAAACCCTAGATCTAGAGATTTGATCTCTTTGCAAGCTTTAGAACCTCGTAGTAGCCGAAGAACACATGAAAGCCATGTTTTCTTCGTAGTGCTCTAATGACGAAACTCTAGAGTTTGCTCTAAACACCCTAAGAATGGTTCGAATACTTCTAGATGAGTTTCTAGATGTTGAACAAGCCCTCTTTTGCTTGTTCTAAAGATTAATCCTAAGAGGTTTGATTATAGCATTATTAGGGCACCAAATTTGGGGCTTTTGCCTTCGAATGTTTTCGAGGTAAACTGACCTCTTGGAAACCTAATTGGGGATATTTTCGACGCGTTGGTGCGCTCGGTTCGGTGAAACGAAAAGCCTACGCAAAGTTATTGACGAAATAGCATTTTTCGTACAGATAGCCGCAGCACGCGGATTAAGAGTCCAAAAATTCCAAGAAATTCACCGGAGCATCGCGGTGTCGAGGAATAACTCCAGGATTTTCGGATCGTGGATTGGTGGCTGTTCGGGTGGTCGCGCGAGAGTTCGAGCCGAACCGGGTCTCGGGTGCCGCGGGAGGCCGATTGCAAGTGACTACAAGTAATCGGAGTGCGAATTGAGGTGGGTTGTGTTTACCGAAGCGACTAGGTCGCCTGTATGTCTAAGATTAGTGCTTACTATTGATGCATGTAATGGTAGCTAGTGGTAGAACACATAAATGCATAAGGTGAAATGCTATGTTAGGCTACCAAATAACGCATATGGTCATAATGTGAGAATGCTAAGTAATGCATAGTGACATAGTGTAAATAATGCTAAGTGGAAAACATAAAGTAAATGACAGGTTTTAGTCATGTTGCATGTATAGAAATGCTAATGTAGGAATGCTAAGTGAATGCATATTGATATGAAATAAGAATGCTAAAAAAAATGTATGATAAGCATGTTGTAGAGATGCTAATGCAAAAATGCTGAGTAAAGGATATGTACTTGTGGACACATACATATACATATAGATTGAGTGGCATTGAACCTAGAGTCATGAACCTAGGTTGAATAAGAATGATATCGAACCTAGTGTTAATAAACATAGGTCGAACAAGAGTGGCATCAAACCTAATATTAGAGAACATAGGTTAGGATTGAACCTAGAGTTAAAAGTAAACCTAGGTTGTGAGATAAAGATAACGAACCTAGAGTCAAGTGGACCTAGGATGGATAGGACATTGGGACCTAGATAGGTCAACATTATAGGGTTTAAGACCAACCCTAGAGTTATGAATGTGGATTCCGAAATCCCTAGGAATGAGTGCTGCTAGTGCAGCAGCTGCTAGTGCAGCGGATGAGCCTTGCGTCTGAGCGCAAGCGAATGGCAACTGCAGGTACGTGTGGTTCTCCTCGCCTAGCAGTGACTCATCGGGTACGTGTGGTTCTCCTCGCCCGGTTTGAGTATGAGTTTGGGGACGCGGGTACGTGTGGTTCTCCTCGCCCGTAGGTCCATTGAGCGACTTGTGGTCCGGGGTTCGACCGATATCCTCACCCTGTGAGTAGACCTATAGTCGAGAGGATTTAAAGCTGAGGTGCATGTGAGACGTCCTTCGCCTCGAGCCTGACTCAGCGCGGATTATCCGCAGTTGATTGACTCAAGACCGAGTCGGGCGGCATAGAGGACTAAGGTAAGAGTAACCTTAGAAAAAAATTTCCAATGAGTAAGTTGTAGCTATAGAATAAAGAATAGCTAAGAATAAACAAAGAGTTGCAAGTAGTAAAGAATGGCTAGCAATAAAGAATGAAAATGTTAGAGAGTAAAATCATTATTCTACTTGCATAGTTGCATAATTTCATATTGCATATTGTGAGGTATGACGTGTAGTTCAATATCGAGTATATGTATAAATATCTGTTGTATATTTTTGTACTAACTTGTTGCAGTGCCTCGTTAGACCTATTGGTTGAGCTTTTCCCTTGGGTGGCCGTACCCACTGGGAACCATAGAGTTGGTTCTCACCCCACGTTGTTTTGGGGTGTTACAGGTACACACGTGAGCGGCGCGGCTGCACGAGGAAAGGGCATAGCTCCGTAGATAGCGCCCTACCCCAGAGACCTGAGATAGCAGTACCCTGAGTCGGCTTAGCTTGGAGGTCTCACAAGTCAAAGAACAAACTTGTATTAAGTTGTAGTAATCTTAATTGTATTTGAAAGTTAAATGTAAAATGTAAAAATTGTGATGTAAAATGCATGTAATGGGAATGCTTGTAATAGCAAGTAGATTATGTTTTTGATACTTCCTTATGCAATCTCTGATTGGGATATGTTCCTGGTTGGAACCTCGTACATTGTATTGATTGCGACGCCTAGGACGTACAGGAGAAACTCTATCCGTTCGACGGCCTGTTGGCGTGCCCGAACCCGACCAAATAGGCGGGACACGGGGCGTGATATAGAGAATATTATTATGTTGCTGAGAGTTCTTAGGAGTTTTATTTTTCTTTCTGTATGTTTTAGTTTTTTATTTTTCTTTTATGATATCGATGTATAAAGAAGTTTTCGTATCAATGAGAATATAAGCTTTGAGAGAAATTCATGCGTTTATTTACTATTTCATTTAAATTATCATGTTGTATGATCTTATGTGATATACTTTTGCTTCAAAATTAGTTATTAAATCTATTCTCAATAAGGTTAGAGAAATTTGGATTGATGATCTTTAATGATTTCTCTTATTCATATGTTATAGCCAGTTAGACTTTTGTGTTAATTTGGTATATAAATTTACTAATTTATTTAGTAGCTCAACAACTAAGTTTTATAATCAGTTAGGCTTTTGTGTTTTTTAAATATATTTACTAATCATTTAGTAGTCCAACACCTCACAAATTCTCTTTTATAATATTAATTTTTTTGTAAATTTTTAAGAAATAATTAAAATGTATTAGATTATATGTATCAGTTAATTAAATGCTAATAAATCTAATTCTTAACGGGCCAGCACCCTTTCATGTAGCTTTTTACCACATGTAGTGCTTGGAAAAATATCTTGCATGTAGCTTTTTACCACATATAGTGCTTCGAAAAATATGAATTCAATGTCACGAGGTGAGAAGCTTATGAATAATTTTGGAAAAGAGATAAGAAACAAAACCAGGCTCCGAATAAGACTTGCATATGAATACAAGATGAGATATATAGTATTAATATGCAGTGATATTGGAGAGTTAAGTGCGAGTAAGTTTTGTATGAAATTTTTTTGTCAAAGATAATTCAGTTTATCAAGCTTTAATTTAGTTCGATTTAAACAGTTAATTTTTTAATATCTAGATGTATTGTTAAACATTTAAACATTTAATCATTTAAAATTTAATTTAGTTTATCTAGATGTAATGTTAAACTCTGCAGCCATGACTCAATGCTCCAGGATGGGCAAGAATTAATATCTGATTGTTGCATTTAAATTGGCTTGTGATTCTTTCATGTAGCTTTTTTTTCCTGTCTTGTTTTCATTGGTGTGGTCCAACTCTAATTCTTTGGTAGAGATGAATACCCCTAATATAAATGCTGTGCAAATGTAGTATAGTTCTATTTATATCTTGAATGCTATGTCTTTATTCTATTTATCGTCACTCTACAGATTATAAAATCTGTTATGCTACTGGCGGTGTGATTCCAAAGGTACGGGCGAGCGACCTTGCAATTAGTAAGTATTATTATTTCAAAATTTAAAACTTAATGGTCCATAGGTCATGATGGATTCTAATAATATTTTTTTACTAGGCTTGTAATGCATGAACTTCCAAAGGACAATATATATTTTCTTGCTAGAATTATATTTTATAATTTGTAGGAAATGGGTAACCCTCTGTCGAATTTTTTATGAAGGCTTTAAAGAGAAGATTATATAAAAGTGAAGTATCTTTATATTTATATGCAATTTTCTTATGTTGTGTTTGTGAGTAATGAGGTAAGAAAGATAGTATTATGGAAGAACTCAAAACCTTAATTATGATGTTGATGCTCAACCATTTTATTACATTCAAATAGTTTATGTAGGTTTCATTTTGCGCAGATTGATTTATATGTGGAGCATGTCCTTCAAGGTCCTATTATTTACTTGATAAAGTGCAAGTGAGACTTTTGCAAATTTGCTTACATAGTTGCTGTCTATATAATATTAGTCAACAGATGTCCCTTAATATTTACTCTAGCTATTATGAAGAGATTTAGGCAGATTTTAGATGTTTATGAATTTACAAATTAGTAGGATAAAGGTAAATATATTTTAAATGTTGATGATTTTAGATTCAATACTTATTTTAATTATTTACGTGTTTAGAGGCTTATGATTGTACTAAACGTTTCACGCTGCTATATTGCATTTTTATTTCTTGCTAATTTTTTTTTTTTAATTATGTCCCAATAGTTACTACACTTGACAATTACTCAAGGGCAGAAAGAATTTTTGAGGATCAAATGGGAAAAGGTAAAGGTAAAACTCTATTCATATTATTTTACGGTTTTCATTAAACAATAGTTAGTTAAAAATTAATCAATTTATAGATACAAATTTATTATTCAATTTAAATATTAGGGGGTTTTTCGTACCCTTCCAAACCCAGATTCTCATGAGAAAACCTTATTAGAGTTGGGTATATTTGAAGGAATTTTGAAAATAAATAAGGGCATTTTGGTTCACCAATGAGTAATTAGATATTGCGGAAGTTTAAAGGATATATATTAGAGATTTTTCTAAATATTAGTATTACAAATATAAGTTGAAACTTTTCAACCTACCCTTTTGATTATAAATGAAAGGATTATTACATTGGTTTGGATTAATTTAACCCATAATAACCATAATATCCTTATTGATTTCAAAAAAAATCCCTCAAATGTCTCCTTTCCCTCAAAAGTTATACTAATGGGATTGGGGCTTAGAAAGGTATTTTGGATGTTAAATGGTAAATTTAAAAATTCTCCATTGTAATAAATGTTATATAAGTAAAAATTCCTAAACAAATGTCATACTTGCATTTAATTATTGTTTCCAATTTTGGGGAGAAATAAATTTTATGTATACATTATTATTTGAATATAAAAATATTTATTTTGTTAAATATAATTTTATTATGTAAAACAACCTTTCTTCATAAAAGCTTAGGGTATTAGAGAATCTTGATATTGTATTCTGTAATAACTGAAGTTTTTGATAAATAAAATTAAACCCTTGGTTGACGATGTTTTTGTATGTAATGTAATTACTAAAGCACTCGTCAAATTTCAGGAGAAAATGAGCTAAGACGGAGAAGTTACGCGACCCGAACCGATGACTTAAGTGAATAGTAACTCCGGTTTTCCGGATGAGCCGATGATTAGAGAAGAGTTCTGGTGCACGTGAAACTCCGAATATAGGACTTCAATAGCTCGTTTCGAACGGCTCGACCATTCTGGACCCAATGGCACTGACGGAATTGGGTTCTGATGCACGGTTGTCGAGAAAAAGGGGTTTGATTGAAATTACAAGTGTTAATATAAATGGTTATATGGGTGGAAACAAAGAGGGCTGGTTTCGACGCTGATCGGAGACCAAATCGGACAAAGTAAAATGATAGATTCGATGCCCCAGTTGTGCTGAACGCGCTGGCACAATTCGTTCGGAAATCCGACGGACGGATCTTCGGGAATCGTGAAAAGTCCGCTGAGAGGTCAAGTTGGCAAAATCGATTAATTGCGAAAAGATCCAATATTTTATGCGCGGTCTTGCGCGAATTCGAATGTCGAGGGACCTATACGGATAATCCACATGTTGGCAGGGGGCTTGGTAAAAAAGGTACTGGACTAGGAGGGGTTTTCTACAATTATACATATGATATAAAGTGAGGTTTTAGGGTTCAGCCAAGGAAACCCTAACCCTAATCATCCCCAGCTGCCCTAGCCGCCCCACCTTCTCCCTGCCCAACTCGTGCTCACGCCCCGGCCGCCGGCGGGCTGCTCCGGCCGCCGGAAAAGTCACCCCGGCTTCCTCTCGGTTTCCCTCTAGNTCTTCGCTATTACGCCAGCTGGCGAAAGGGGGATGTGCTGCAAGGCGATTAAGTTGGGTAACGCCAGGGTTTTCCCAGTCACGACGTTGTAAAACGACGGCCAGTGAATTGTAATACGACTCACTATAGGGCGAATTCGAGCTCGGTACCCGGGGATCCTCTAGAGTCGACCTGCAGGCATGCAAGCTTCAGGGATCGTCGGTATTTTCAAAGATCGACCTTCAGTCAGGGTACCATCAGCTTAAGATCCGGGCAGAAGACGTGCCGAAGACCGCTTTTCGAACTCGTTACGGCCACTACGAGTTCACGGTGATGCCTTTCGGGCTTACTAATGCCCCGGCAGCCTTCATGGATATGATGAATAGGGTCTTTCGGGCGTACTTGGATCAGTTTGTTGTGGTATTTATTGACGATATCCTGATCTACTCGCGGAGTGATGAGGAGCACGAGGATCATCTCCGGCGAGTACTGCAGATACTCCGAGAGCACAAGTTATATGCTAAGCTCAATAAGTGCGAATTCTGGCTTCGTGAGGTATCTTTCTTGGGGCATATTGTGACTCCATCGGGCATTACAGTGGATCCGAAGAAAATAGCCTCAGTGGTCGAGTGGCCTGAGCCGACATCAGTGACAGAAGTCAGGAGTTTCCTGGGATTGGCGGGTTATTATCGGCGATTTGTCGAGGGCTTCTCCAAGATCGCCGCACCGCTGAACAAGCTTACCAGAAAAGGGGAACGATTTCAGTGGACTGAGCAGTGCCAGCAGGGCTTCGACGAGCTGAAGGATCGACTGACCCGTGCACCCGTTCTGACTCTGCCGCGGCCTGGTGAGGACTTTGTGGTCTATTGTGATGCCTCACGGGTCAGTTTGGGGTGCGTGCTTATGCAGCAGGATCGGGTCATTGCTTACGCCTCTCGTCAGCTAAAGCCATATGAAAAGAATTATCCAACTCACGATTTGGAGCTTGCAGCAGTGGTGTTTGCCCTTAAGCTGTGGAGACACTATCTATATGGGGCACACTGCGAGGTGTTCACTGATCATCAGAGCCTGAAGTACCTCTTCACTCAGAAGGAGTTGAACCTCAGGCAGAGGCGTTGGCTCGAGCTCTTGAAGGACTACGATATCACCATACAGTATCATCCGGGAAAGGCGAATACAGTAGCGGATGCCTTGAGCCGTAAACAGCCTTCGGGAGAGTTGACCTTCATGATCACGAGCCAGGATCGTCTGGTAGAAGAGTTTCGCCGTCTTGAGATCGAGGTTGTTTCCACAGGAGTTACGGCCCAGTTGATGTCTCTGGTGGTACAGCCTACCCTGACAGAGCGGATTACACTCGGACAGCAGAGTGACCCGTACTTACAGAAAGTGCGGGCGGAGATCGAGCAGGGCAACAACGGGGACTTCACTATCCACACCGATGGATCCTTGCGTTTCAGAGGCAGGTGGTGCGTGCTTAGTGACTCGGAGCTGAGAAGCGACATCCTATCCGAGGCGCATCGATCCCCTTACACAGTTCATCCAGGTGGAACCAAGATGTACCGCGACCTGAAACAGAATTTCTGGTGGCCTGGGATGAAGCTAGATGTGGCTCAGCACGTGGCTCGATGCTTGATTTGTCAGCAGATAAAAGCCGAGCACCAGCGACCGGCAGGGAAGCTGCAACCACTTCCGTTCCCCGTTTGGAAGTGGGAGCAGATCACTATGGATTTCGTCACTGGATTGCCTCGATCACAGCGAGGGCATGATGCGATCTGGGTTATAGTGGATCGGCTGACGAAATCGGCTCACTTCCTGCCGATGCACACGACGTGGTCCCGTGATCGACTGGCACAGTTGTATATTGACGAGATTGTCTGGCTTCATGGTGTGCCAGTGTCGATTGTATCTGATCGGGACACTCGCTTCGTTTCCCACTTTTGGAGGAGTCTACAGCAGGCTTTGGGAACGAAGCTGAACTTCAGTACAGCATTCCATCCCCAGAGTGACGGGCAGTCAGAGCGAGTCATCCAGACTCTTGAGGACATGCTTCGCGCCTGTGTCCTGGATTACGGCGATGGATGGTTTCGATATCTACCACTAGTGGAGTTCGCCTATAATAACAGCTACCAGGCGAGCATCGGGATGGCACCGTACGAGGCTTTATATGGGCGTCGATGTCGATCTCCTATCTGTTGGGATGACGTCGGGGAACGCCGGTTGATCGGGCCAGACTTAGTGGAGGATGCGGAGGCAAAGATCCGCATTGCGAGAGAGCGGCTTCAGACTGCACAGAGTCGACAGAAGAGCTACGCGGATCAGCGGAGGCGTGACCTAGAGTTTCAGGTCGGTGAGCATGTGCTGCTCAAGGTGTCGCCTTCCAGGGGGATCAAGCGGTTTGGTTTGCGGAACAAGCTTAGTCCTCGGTTTGTGGGACCGTTTGAGATCCTAGAGCGCGTTGGTCCAGTGGCGTACAGATTGGCTCTTCCTCCAAGTCTCGCCCGTGTGCATAATGTCTTTCACGTGTCCATGCTTCGGAAGTACATTCCAGATCCGTCTCACGTCATCAGTCCGACGTCTATTCAGCTACGGGAGGATCTGAGCTATGAGGAGGCTCCGATAAGGATTCTGGCACGTGAGGTGAAGCAACTACGGAACAGGAGCATTCCTTATGTGAAGGTTCAGTGGGCAAATCATGAGGAGCGTGAGGCTACGTGGGAGCTTGAGTCTTCTATGCGGGAGAGTTATCCGCATTTGTTTACGGGGGATGTTTAATTTAAGTTTCGGGGACGAAACTTTTTGTAAGAGGGGAATGATGTAATAACTGAGATTTTTTTCATTTATTGATTAAACCCTTTTGTTTGACGATGTTCTTGTGTGTAATATAATTATAAGTGTACTCGTCAAATTTCAGGAGAAAACGAGTTAAAACGGAGAAGTTACGCGACCCGGAAATTCGACTTAAGTGAATAGTAACTCCGGTTTCCGGAGAAGCCACGAAGCAAACTTGGCCTCTGGCACGTACAGACCTCCGAACATAGGACTCCAATAGCTCGTTTCGAACCTCTCGACTATACTGGAACCATTGGCGCTGACGGAATTGGGTTCTGATGCACGGTTGTCGAGAAAAAGGGGTTTAATGGTTTTTATATATGATTTTACCTATATGTGATTTTGGTGGAACCAGTGAGGGTGGGTTTTGTCGCAAATCGGAGACCTTTTCAGACGAAACGAAATGCTAGATTCGATGCCCCAGTTGTGCTGATCGCGCTGGCGCAATCCGTTCGGAAATCCGACGGACGGATCTTCGGGAATCGCAAAAAGTCCGCGAAGGGGCTGATTTGACAAAACGGATAAATCGCGAAGAAGCCCATTATTTTATGCGCGATCTTGCGCGAATTCGAATGTCGAGGGACCTATACGGATAATCCACATGTTGGCAGGGGGCTTGGTAAAAAGGGTACTGGACTCGGAGGGGTTTGCTACAATTATTCTTATATTATAAGTGAGGTTTTAGGGTTCAGCCAAGGAAACCCTAACCCTGATCATCCCCAGCTGCCCTAACCGCCCCCACCTTCTCCCTGCCCAACTTGTGCGCACGTCCCGGCCGCCGGCGGGCAACTCCGGCCGCCGGAAAGGTCACCCCGGCCACCTCTCGGCTCTCCCTTAGCCCCGACCTGCCACCTTTCTCTATTGTTGTGCTCGGGAAAGCATCAAAGCCGAGCTCCACCCTCCCCTGGCCGAGGCTCTCCTCCGGCGTCCTCCCCCGCCGGCCCCGGCCACCCTCGAGCGCCGCCGGAGCCACCCCGACTCCCTGCAGCCAGCTCGGGTCAGCCCAGACCGAGCCGGCTCGGGTTCTGCGTCCTCGCCTCACTTTGGCCGCGCCGCCCTCCAGTCGGCCCCGGCGACCTTCGGCAACCCGGCGCGCGCGTCCCCCGCCGTCCCCGCGCGCCGCCGGCCGCCGCTGGAGCTTCCTGTGGCCGCCCAGGCACGTGCGGGCCGAGGTCGGGCCCGCTCAGCTTCCAGGCGCTGCCGCCGCCCACCGAGGGGTGCACCGCCTTCCCCTCGGCCTCCGGCGCCGCACCATAGCCGCCCCGACCTCCTCCAGCCGCCGCCACGCCGCCGGGAAGCCCGAACCCGAGAGATAGTGGGAGGAGTGGATCTCCGCCGCCGCGCCACCTGTTGCAGCCCGCTACCGGCCAGCACCCTCCTCGGACCTCTCGGACCGAGTGCTCCCTCCTACAGCCGGACCGCCCGCCTCCCAGCCGCCGGCGACCAACCCTAGCTCTCCTCGGGTCTGGTAAGGGTATTTTATGTTCCAGCACTATTTTTCGAGGTTCCGGTCTCCTTTCCGGTGATCCGATAAGCCTCCTAAGCTTCGGGAAGTGAGCACGATGATCTACAACTCGTGCTGAACATCGTGCTCACCCCCAACAGCGGCAAAGATGCCCTGGTTTGTGAGTTAGTCGCGATCTTCGCGCTGTGCGCGCAGTTTATCAGAACTTCGCGTCGCTCGTGCGCACATCGCAGTGGCCGGCAGTGCTCCGAAAGGTGAGCACGGCCTCCGACATGCTGAAACCTGTCAGCGAGTACGACGATCGGATTAATCGACCTCTGGTCTGCGTGCACGGTCTAGAAAAGCCTAGAAATCACATGAAATGATGCGATTTCATGTATCGGTATGGGCTTTTAGGTTTTCTGCTTCGTTGTAGATGCTGTTGGTAGCATGTTTGGGCTGAGGATAACCTCTGGACTGATCGTCCAAGGCCCCAATCCCTTGCGGAAATCGAAAAGTGATTTCCGGAGCGTTTTCGGCGAAATCCGCCGATAGAACGCGGTTTCGGTTCGGAATTCATCCAACGGTGCCTCGTGGCTGATTGTAGCGTCGCTGAGCCTTGTTGGCTGGTCACCCGCGTCGATTTGAGGGTTCGGAAACGACGGGTGAGCGACGATGAAGTTCCGGTGCGGTTTTCGGGACTTCCGGCTTATTCGGTAATCGGTTTTGGGAAACCGGTCGTGATTCTGGTGAGCGGGGGTTGTGAGTTAGCATTACATGTCAATGGGTTAGACCTTAACCCATTGGACCTTTCGTAGGTTCGGTCGCACCGTCTTCACAGTCGAGAGACTTTCGTCAGATACGTACAGGTGGGTACTTCGATCCGACGTCGGTACAGTGGTGCACGCTCGGTGACGTTCCTTCCACCCTTCCTGTTTACATTGCTTATCATATACATTGCTTATCATATTATCCTCGTATTACTCTACTCGGTTGTTTCCATGCTCAGTATCTTGTGTAGGAGTAGAGTAGATTTCTTCAGCATATGATATCTGTGATCTGGTTGGTTGATTCTCCTTTGTTGTATCTATGACCTGGTTGGTCGAGTTTCATATTCCATACTTGTGACCTGGTTTGTCGAGTTTCATACTTCATACTTGTGACCTGGTTGGTCGATTCGGTTACATGATGACCCATGCAGTCGATGGGCCCTGGGGGGCAGGATTGTCGGCTGGTTGCCGACGGTTGATCGTTGAGCATATTGCATTGATCGCCCGATACTCGTCGCATTTCACGAACACTGGCGGTCTGATCCACCGCAAGGAGTGTTCTTTTTCAGAAAAGTGGTTGAATGGTGACAACCCGTGAGCCCTAGAGGGGTTATATGCACTGGAGAGTAGTAGTGGCATTGGCTTGAGGTCTGCGGTGCTGACCAAGAGAGCATTGGGTTCAGATTGGGTACTTTTGGACTGATTGTCCCGTTGATGCATACATACAGTAGCTGTAGTTGTTCATTTATATACACTTCAGTACTTGTTTATTTTAGCTACTGTACTACCATTATCCATATATTTGTTTATCTCCGTGACTAGTGAGTACCCCTCGCCTTCTTCAGCTTGCGGTACCCACTGGGAGGGGAGACGTGTTTACATGTTCTCACCCCCGGCCTCCTTTACAGGTGACGTAGCCGGTCCGAGTGGGACAGCTGGTGAGGAACGGGTCTAGCATACGATAGAGCTTTCCGTCCCATGGTTTGGTTTATCTACCCTTACTCTTCATGATTAAATAAATAACTAACTTAGACATATTATGGTTCAGTTTTATTTTACTATTTGGATATCTGAGTTTTCAGTNTGGTTTGGTTTATCTACCCTTACTCTTCATGATTAAATAAATAACTAACTTAGACATATTATGGTTCAGTTTTATTTTACTATTTGGATATCTGAGTTTTCAGTTGGTTTTGGAATGTAATAAAGGAATTTGTGTTTTCTTGAAATGGAAATGGTTTTCTACCCCTCGTGGTAGCATTTTGAAAAGTTAAAAGTTCCTGTTTAGGGAACAATTTTCAAAAGGTTTCTGTGGATTTTGTATCTTAGTATTTCAAAACCTGTTTCTGTGATTGGAAACATTTTAACTGATAGTTGTGGATTTATATTTAAATAGCGAATGTATAATTGTGAATCTATAATGAATGGTGTATGAATGTATATCTGTGGTTGTTTGTATATTCATCTGGTTCTGGTTGTTGTATGATTGAAATCTTGTACTTGTGCGACGCCGTGCAAATACAGAGGAGACTCTGTCCGTGTGAACAGTGGAACTCCTGTATTTGTGGCGGATCTGGCACACTCTGGGGTCAGATTTTCAAAAAAAAAATTTCAGACACTTTTCCGCTACCTTTTAAACTAAAAGGGACCCCGGGGCGTGACATATTCAATGTTAATGACACTAACATTTGACATTTCTTTGCAGAACAAAATGAGGTTAAAAACTCGAAAAGGAGAGCTAGCTACGCTAATATGCCTAAAGAGAAAAAGGAGGCTTTTTAGCGAAGAAACGTGAAGAATATCAGCACAAGAAAAAACAAAAGTTACTACTAGACAACTCCAATAACAACATCGATGGTTCATATGAGAATGCTTCTAATGACGTTGATATGTCGAATGGTAATTTTAATATAATAATTGAATTTTACAAACTACATGTTTGATGTATAATTCTATGCAAATTAAGTTTGTCATAAAATTAATTAGTTAAATTGATGCCATGTAGTGTGCAATAGCAATCAAATTGATAGTCTTGATGTTGTAAAGACCGCTCATGGAAAGTCATCATGGAAAGTCAGTTCAAGTATCCAATTCATCAGAGGTCGAAGAAGGTGATTTTACATGCATTTTTTAAAAAATATTGTTAACTCGGCTCTTAATATTTCTTTCATAATTTATTCTATTATTTTATTATAGAAATGGGGAATATCTCAAGGCAGCACATCACCCAAATTAGTAAAGTTGTTGATAGCTCAAATTTCCAAGAACTATCGGAGCAACCGTACGCCTGTAATGGTCAGTTTTATTGGACATTCTCCTTATTTACTTTAACACAATTATAATAATTATAAAATAATGAGGGTAATTATATAGAGTGCACAAGTTTAAAAAAGATATCTTCATTAATTGAATACTGCAAACAACACTTAAATAATAGAGTTATGAAATTTTATAAATTTTTTAACAAACTTATTTGAATAAAATAGATTATATAAATTTAAAAAATTAAAAGAATCTCATAAAAAAGTTAAAGGTAAAGGGGACCAGTATGAAATGGCCTATAATTTAGAAAGTCTCCGTATTTTTATCTAGAATATTTGATAATTCCAACATAGATACTATAATTATAATTATTTAATTTTAAAAAAATTTAAAAATTGTTGTGTGCACGTGATGTATTTGTACATTCACTACTATACTTTTGTTGGTTTTTAATTTTATATTATGTAATTGTTTAATTTCTACTACCCAATAAAATATAGTTTTTAGTTAGGAATTACACTTTTGAATTAACAACATCAAATGCAAATATAGCGCATAAATATTTGAATGCACTAGGTGCATCTAAAGAAGACAAATAAACTATTTAAAAAGACAGAGAGTAAAATTAAAATATTTAAAAGTTACATAACTAATTTCGAGCAATCCAAAGTTTAGGTCAGCATTTGTCAAAGTTGAGGGGCTAATTTTCAGTTTGGCTATAGTTAAGGGATCCTTATATATTCCTGTACGATAGGCAATGCTACCAGTAGTAGGTATGCATGTTACATTCTTTTTATTTTTTATTTTAAGGCTCTATCATCAACTATTTCTCATATTTATTCTTTTATTTTATTAAAAACTTTTTTTTTTTGCAACTGTCTATAATTAAATAAAAAATATAAAGATTATATAATTGACTTGGCTGAATATTTATAATAGTTTTGACCATTATTTACTATTCAGTTTTTAATTCTTAGATAAATATATAAATAGGATGATAGATGTCCTAGAATTAGTAAGTGGCATCTTTTTGGCTAGTTTGATAAATAATGAATTTTGATAGTTTAGATGGAACAAAAGAAATAAGATATAGTAATTTTAAATAAAATTATTTTAATCTAATTTAATTACATTCAACATATTACTTAAAAATAATGAATTATTATATAATTATTAACATAATTAAATTAAATAATTAAATTAAATAATAAATTATAAATAATTGAAACACCATTAATTAGTTTAATAAAAATTAATAGATAAAATTAAAAAATAAATTATTATAATTAAACATTATCAAATAATTAATTAATAATATTATTAATTAAATATATAATAATAAATAATTAAAAGAAAATTTAAAATATTATTGACATTAATAATAAAATTAATTGATAATATAAGTTTATAAATATAAATTAATATAATTACAAGATATATACATATTAGTAGTAAATTGATAATTAATAATGATAATTATTGAATATTATAATATACTATTATTAATTGTTATAGAATTATAAATTATTTAATGTCAACGCCCGCAGATTACCATTCCGCATGTCCACGCCGCCGGGGTCGATTTTAAAAAGCTCTTTTGATGAACAGAGTGCTGAAAAAGGGCAATTTTTTTTTTTTTTTTTTTTTTTTTCAACCTGGCCTCACGGCGTACGACTCGCCCACAAATACAACAGTTCCTCTGTCCGCTCGTCCGACCTGACTGAGTTCCTTTGATTTGCACAGCGTAACCAAACTATACGCACAGGATCTCAACCCCAAGCTAACATTTAACAATCAAAACCAAGCATGATATGCAATCTCCATATACAGCTTAACAATCCTAGAATGATGCATGCCTCTAAAACACTCCTTAGGCGCTGATAGATGCAATGCACAATACAACAGACACCTATTTAAAATGCTCCCCAACGGAAGCTTTTTATTTGAACTCCTAATTCATTCATCATGAAAAAAGCCTATTGAAAACGCTTTGAAAATCTGTTTCCACACCGGAAAAACCTATATTTTGAATAACCGACTACCTCGAGGGTAAAAACCACGATATGTAAATACAAGAAAAATCCGATACCATAAAATCAATATCAAATCCACAAACCTCAGTTTACATGCATAAATAAGAAAGCATCCCCCAGATCTACCAAAACCAGATCACGCTAACACTGCAAACAAATCATAAAGATCAGCTAACCTGAACCATATAAACTAACAAGCTATATCAACAAGACAGTAAGTGTAGAAAACTAACCGAATAATCCCTGGGGTTCGCAAGCCTAGCGACCACTACGAAACGTGCCTCACGGTCTCGTCTCAACTCTCACCGGCGGCGATATCCTGAAAATAGTGGGGAGTGAAACATTAAGCATGTCTCCACCTCCCAGTGGGTACTCGCAAGCCGATGAAGGCGAGGAGTACTCACCGGAATCAGGAAAGCTTAAACAACATACCGGTCAGTTAGAAATACAGTAGCAAATAAATAGTGAATAAAGAGACATATATACGAAAGAAGTACAACTACCGCTACTTGTATATGGACAACGAATGATACATTAACAAGACTAATGTAATGAAAGAACATGAGGGTATATCAGCCAACAACCGCTACATAGTATATGCATCATCCGACAAGAAGTGCCAATATACCCAATCATACCTGCTATATTGTCCGCCAACTCTCAAGCGCTGCCTGTCACTAACCTGCACCGACCTGATTCACAGACCGCTCCACAGACGGACCCATCCGATAAGTACACCCTCGATCGTGGCCAAATCCGATTACCCGGTTCGTGAATACCCCAGTGCTGTACTCAAGTCATCGGATGTATGCTCAATACAAAAAGCCGCTGAAACAAGGTGCCTAGCCGTAGCCAGAAACAAGGAGTACAACGCGCGAACACTCGATCATCCAGATCGAGAACACATGACGAGAGATCAATGTTTAACCTGGACCCAAGCCGCACAAGTCCAACCGAAACCAGCAAGGTCATCTGATACGAATTTAACAGAACTGACCAAACCAGCAAACAGATACGGAATCACAACCAACCAACTAGTCAACAATACTTGAATGCAAAACAACAACCATTAGGTCAACAGATACTCGAATCAAACAACAGATTCCGACAGTCAACAGATGACAGAATGCACAACAGACAACTCATGTCAACAGATACCATGATAGATAGAACTACTCCTACTCCTACCGCAGGATACTAAGCATCAAACAACGAGTAGTTAGTATATACGATAACCAAGGTGCAAGCTCATATACTATGCGATAGTAACAAACAGAAGATGTGGTTAAATGGGTAAGAACCGCACCAAGCGGCACCACTGTAACTGTCGACGTCGGATCGAAGTACCGCACCTATACGATGTCGCGCGTCTGTCTCCTGCACTGCAAAAGAATGTCGACAGGACCTAATAGAGGGTCAGCCGGTTAGTATCAACCCACTAAACTAATAATCACATTATCCACAACACCTCACAAACGATTCACAAAATCGGTTTCCCGCAATACCGATTACCGTAACTGCCCGAAGTCCCGAAAAACCACAGACCGGACGCCGTCGGGACCCCCAAGGTTCCGCGAACTCACCGACTCATACAACGATCCCCCTGCCCCAGCAAAAACATCCAATTTGATGCCTTTGCAGCGAACAAGCAAGGTCACAGCAGCAATACGATCATGCGGCCGATTAACTCTAACGAATTCGGTTCTCCAGAATGTCTATTCGACACGAACCTCCGTCGCTCACCTATCCTCATCGAACCCACAAAATGACGATGTGCCAGCCAACAAAGGCTCAGGACAAAACACGAAGCAAACCAAACAGCCGTCGAAAGGATCTCGAACGCGAAATGCGCGTCTTTCGCGAATTCGCCGAAAAACCGCACCAAAATCGACTCTCCTCGATTTCGCACAAACTACAGATCATGGACAAGCGCCCAGAGTCAAACACACTCACACACGTTGCCCACAGTAGCCACACAAGCAACAATTGCAATAAAAGCCGCCTCAACTTACATAAAATGCCATTATTATGTAATGAGGCGATCAACGGCTCGATTCACGCAAACCGAGAACTCCCAAGGTCCACAAGACACGCACTGACAGGCTCCGATGTACTGGAGGCCGTGCTCCACGATTCGGAGCACAGCGCTCGCTTGAGGCGCGGGAGCAACCAACCGAAGGTTCAGCGATTTATCGCTGCAGCTCAGTGAAGATCGCGCCGAACAGAACTACCGACACTGTCTGATCCAAAGTGAGTGAGCAGCTTGTGATCAGCACTTGACACAACGACAGCCGTGCTCACCTCCGGAGGCACAGGACGCCTCGGATCGCCGGATACACGGCGCAATCCCAAAACACAGCCAACAGGAAACGCTAGCGACAACAGTCCAAAACAGTGGAACGGAGTCCCTCCGACAAGAAACTAATAGGGAGCACGATGATCAGCAAACTTGCCAGATCATCGTGCTCACTTCCTACCAGATCGGGGAAGCTCGGGAAGCCCAGAACGAGAAAAGCCCACTCATAAGCTCCATTCGGCCTTGCCGGAGCAACCTTGCTCCGACCGGCCTCCCCGGCACGACGGCCGTGCGCGGCCCTATCGGGTGAGGGGGTAGGAACACCGTGCTCACCTCAGTGGCGCTGAGAAGCGGCGGCGGCGGCGCGGCGGAGCAAAACCGAGCCCGCACGAGATCAGCTCGGTTCCAGGAGTTCTTGGCGGCCACACGCGCGGCGGCCGGGGAGCTCCCTGGACGGCGAGATGGCGCTACAGGAGTCGGGAGTTACCCCGGGGTGGCCCAAGTTGGCGGCGGCACTAGGAAGGGCTTCGCACATGAATGCCCGGCTCGGCTGGGGGCCGCGGCTTGGCCAGCGACCGACGGCGGCGCGCCGTGGGCGGTCCGGCGACCGGCGTAAGGGTGCCCGGGCTCCAGGAAGTCGCCGGGTTGTCCACGGTGGCGGCGGGCAGCAGAGGAAAAAGGCCGCAGAGCTTGCCCGGCCGGGCTCGGCTGGACGGCTGCAGCCGCCGACGCGCGGCGGCGCTGCGCTGGGCGGCGCGAAAACCGGCTGGACAGGGCCGGGCCACGGGACGTCGCCAGATAGGGTTCCCAGCGCGGCGACGCCTGGCGGCTGTGCAACCCGCTCGGGCCCTGAGCTCGGCCTAGGCCTCTGCAGCGCTGGAGCGCTGCTGCGGCGCCGCGAATACGGCTGCAGTCGACGGGATGCTCGCCGGAGCACGGTGACCCGTGAGGGAGGGCTGCAAAGGCGTCACCAACCGGGCGCTTCCCTCACAACGCCCAGAGAGAGAGAGAGAGAGAAAGAAAGGAGAGAGGAATTAAGGTGGCCGGCGGCGCCGGGGCCTCAACCGCGGCGGCCGGGGTGGCAGCGGGCAGGGGAACCAGGAAGAAGTGCTGGGGCGACTAGGGTAGCTGGGGCTGGCTAGGTTTTAGGGTTAGGGGAACAAAACCTAAAACTACTAATATATAACAAAGTACAACTCGCAAAGAAAGCCCCTCAACATCAGAACAATCCGAGTCCTCACCGAAACGACTAAAACGCAGAACGCCCCTCCACGGCGATCCCTCGCAAACGGTACATAAAATATCGGCGACTTTCGCGAAAATACCGTTTCCACTATCGACCTCTTCTCGATCACCGGCGATCCTCCGCAGATCCGTCCGTCAATTGCGAACGATTTGCCATCCGGTGCGATCACACCTCGGAGACAACAAAGTGGCGATTCGTTTAATCTTGATCGTACACGCCGGATTCATCGACAAAATACAACCTTGTCGTTCCGATCGAAAAACACACAAAAATACATATAAAACATTATTTGGATTTCTCGAAATCCGTTGGCGTCGAACTCAAAATCCGTCAGCCAGTGCATTAGTTCCAGAAAGCTGAACGGTGAGAACGAGCTATTGACTACTATGAACAGTAGATCCGGTACGAGCCAGAAGCCAACTTCTCAACCTGCGACTTCTCCGAAAAACAGTTACTATTCACGTTTAATGAACTTAGAAATCCGTAGAACATTCCCGTTTAACTCGTTTTTCTGCCCGAAACTTGAAACGAGTGCTTTGTAATAAAATACAGACAAAACATCGTCACTGAGACGTTTAGTACCTGGCAGAAACTCTCAGTCTTACATCATTCCCCCCTTAAAGGAATTTCGTCCCCGAAACTTGCTCACATAGCAGGTGATGCTACGCCCAGGGAAATCAACAATCGACCTCGACAGAACGAAATACAACTCCGACAAAGCCAGACTTAACCATTCGGAACTATCATGCACCGCAACCTCTTAGGTTCCAGACCTAACCATCGCCTAGACCAAACGGCTAAGCTGGCAAGTAAACAGTTCCTTACAATTGAACTGCCCGGCAACTCTCACTCGGTAATCAACAGAATCAAAATAAACCAATGCAATTCCGTCAACTAAGGTGAACAAGGGTGCCTCTTCGCAACATGCGCACTGTAACACGCCAGTGACCAAACACTGTCTCTACGAGACCTCTTCGGCTGCCCCCAAGGACCCTAGCGATCGATGTTCTAGCAACACAAATTCCCGTCCATTGAAACTTCATTCAAATACCTCACCAAGTGACGCGAACAACGCACAATCCATCCAAGGAAATGTCTCAAAAATCAAAACCATAACCTCGTACAACAATACAAGCTGCTACATCAGAGCGAAACCCAGCTGCACTAGATATCCCAGAAAAGGCCTACAACTCTCAATACAAGAGAAAGAAATACGACCCAATCCAATCATTCCTAAAAAGGGATAGGGTTATCTATCCTAACTTTCCAACATTACGTGGTCGGCAGCGAAACGTAATATCGAAGAAGGTAAGGTACCCACTGATACCATGCCAACAATAATTTGGAGACAAGACACAAAACGATCCGACCAATAACCCTATATGCACTCAGAATGCACCGATAACTAGATATCTCCGACATCACTACTCATACAAAAAGCATTAGACTTCAACACGCACCACACTGACAAGAAGCCCACAAAGGTCGGCAACATCGCTTAGGTACCCACTACAAAACCACCTGACATAACCTCACAAGAATACCCTTGTGCCTGCGGATTGACCAGCAAAAACTTTCATGTCCCGTGTTGGAGGTGGCAATAACACTAGCAATAGCAGTCTGATGACACTACTATTTTTCAGTAGCTAGTCCGCTCTCTCGCCCCACTACCTGAACACCAAAAATCAAGCACATGCCAGCAACCTGTAACAAAAGAACACGAGTAATAACACAAAATCAACCCTTAACCTACCAGCTCGATAACCCGAGAACAAATCTCGTAACTCTGCCGTCGACGTGGCCTACATTTATGTTCATCCTATGGTCAACCATAAACCAATGGTCAGTAGAAAAACTTGTAAATGCATTGTTAGTGTTTCACGCTCGATACCATCTTAATCTGTCACGGCGCGCTGCCCCGGGCGCGATTTTTAAAACCTTTTGAAAACAGAGTGCGAAAAAGTGCCGATTTTTTTTTTTTTTTTTTTTTTTTCAACGCTGCCCACAGCACTACAGACCCGCCACAAATACAGTAAGTTTCCTCTTCCCGTCGGACAGAGCTCCTTTGTATTGCACGCGTACCAAACTATACACAAGGGATCTCAACCACAACCTACATTTACCAATCACAAACCAAAGCAATGATATGCATCTCCATACAAGTAACAATCTATAATGATGCAATGCCTCTAAAAACACCCCTTAGGCGCTGATCATCAATGCACAAACAACATCATCCTATTAAAAGTGCTCCACACACGGAAGCTTTTATTTTGAAAACCTAATTCAATTCACAATGAACAGCCATTAACAACATTTTGAAACCTGTTTCCACACGGAAACTCTATTAAACAACCGATCTAACCTCGTAGGGTAGAAAACCACGATATTTAAATACATGAGAAAAATCCGATATCCATAAAAATCAATATCCCAATATCCACAAACCTCAGTTTACATGCATAAATAACGAAAGCATCCCCAGATCTACCAAAACCAGATCACCAACACTCAAGACAATCAAAAGATCAGCTAACGAAACCATAATAAACTATCTAAGCATATCAACACACAGTAAGGGTAAAAACTAAACCGAATAACCTAGTCGAAGCTCTACGACGCACCTACGAAACGTGCTCACGTCCGCTCAACCCACCGCCGCCGATACTAGGGGGGGCTGAAAAAATAGTGGGGAGGTGATACATGTAAACATTCCTCCTCCCAGTGGTACCGGCAAGCGATGAAGGCGAGGAGTACTCCACGGATCAGGAAGAGTAAAACAACATACGGTCCAGTAGAAATACAGTAGGCAATAATAGGAAGAAAGAGACAATATATACTAAGAATACAACTACCCGCTAACTTAATGACAACTGAATCTATACTGTAACAAGACTATGTAATGAAAGAACTGAAGGTATAGCAACACAACCGCTACTAAGTTATACGTGCATCAAACTCGACAAGAAGTCAGAAGACCCAATCTAGTACCTGCTATATTGTACTGGCGCAGACAACTCAAGCCTGCCTGTCACTAAGACGCAACGACCTGATTCACCCGCCCCACAGGAACGACCGCATCCGGATAAGTACACTCCTCCGATCGATGCCAAACCGTCCGGTGTCGTGAATACCCCCAATGCTTGCTAAGTCATGATGTAGCTCATACAAAAACCGGGCGAAACTCGTGCTAGGCCGAAGCCAGAAACCAAAGGACGTACAAACGCCGAACCTCGATCAAACCAATCGAAACACATGACAGAGAGTCAATGTGTACCTGACCCACAGTCCATCAGAGTCCAACCGACCAGCAAGGTCACTTGATACGAAGACGTAGAACAGGGGGACCAAACCAGGTCAACAATACCGGAATCACCAACCACCACTAGGCAACAGATAACGAATGCACAACGACAATTAGGTCACGATACTAATGCTAACACAGCCGACTGGTCAACAGAAATACAGAATGCAACAAACAACCAACTAGGTCAACAGATCACTCATTAGATAGAACTACTCTATCTCTACTCAGGATACTAAAGCTGCAAACAACGAGTAAGAGTTATACACGAATAAACAAGTGCAAGCTTCAATATACTATGCGATAGTAACAACAGAAGAGTAAGCGGTAAAAACCGCACAAGCGTGCACACTGTACCGACGTCGGATCGAAGTACCCACCTATACGGATGTCGCTCTGCTCGCTGACAAAAGAATGGTCTACAGGACCTATATGAGTCCACGAACCGGGGATTATATCTAAACCAGCAACTAATTAATCACAGATCCACCACCTTCCACAACAGATTCCAGCAAAGATCGGTTTCCCATACCGATACCGTAACGCGCACGAAAGTCCGCGAAAACCACACCGACGCCTGTCGGAACTCCACCTGTCCCAACTCACCGACCAATACCACGGCACCGCTCCCCAAAAACATTCCAATTTGGATGCCTTGGCAGCCGAACGCAAGGTCACAACAGCAATACACTCATCGGCCGATAACGACGATCCGGTCCGAAGTTCTATTGCGACACCGAACCTCCGTCGCTCACTATATCTATCCTCACCGAACCACAAAATGACGATGGTGACCACCAACCAAGGCTCACGACAAAACACGAAGCAACCAAAACCCGTCGGAAAGGACCCGAACCGAAAAATCGGCGGTCTTCGGCGAATTCTCGCCGAAAAACGACGAATCAAAAATCGACTTTCCGATTTCCGCAAAAACAACAGATCATGGACAATCGTCCAAAGTCAAACACACCACACACGTTCCACAGTAGCCACAATGCACATTGCATAAAAGCCCCTCCAAACTTACATAAAATACCATTATTGTTAGTAAATTGAGCGATCAAGCAGGCTCGATCACGCAAACCGAGAACTCCCAAGCTCACAAAGACACGCATCTGACAGGTCTCGATGTACCGGAGGCCGTGCTCACGATTCGGAGCACAGCGGCTCGCTGTGGAGGCCGCGGGACGCAACCCGAGGTTTCACGATTAGCGCGCATCAGGGAAATCGCGCCGACATGAACAACCGGACACTGGTGATCCAAAGTGAAGTGAGCAGCTGTTATCAACACTGACCAACGACACCGTGCTCACCTCCGAGGCATCAGGACAGCCTCCGATCGCCGGAATAACGTGCGCACCCAAAACACACCAAACAGGATGAAACTGAGCGACCACGCCAAAACAAGTGACGGAGCTCCTCCCCCCGACAGAAACTAAGGTGAAGCACATGATCAGCAAACTTGCCATGGGGATGGATCATCGTGCTCCTTTCCGTACAGATCGGGGAGGCTCGGAAGCCCAGAACGAGAAACCCACTCAAATAGCTTCTCATTTCGGGCCTTGGCCCGAGCAACACTTGCTCC
>NW_017890604.1:0-21460 GCF_001540865.1 Ananas comosus
TGATAGTTTCTATCCAGATTCTTAGGGTTCCGTAAACTTTCAAAATTTTCTAAAGCAAAAAGGAAAAGTTTGTAATATGCTTACTCTTACGCCAGTTTGTTCAAAAATACATGTTCTTTTTTTGTATTTTTTAAATTCTTATTCTTCTAACTCTATTCAGATCATTTTTGTCAACCCATGCAAGCAATATCGAGAATTGAAAATATTATGATAAAATAAAAAGTAGTTACTTGATTCGTAGGTTTTTAATTGACTAACTTTATAATTTTTTTTAGAATTTATGAACATATATTTAATTTTGTAAGAAATTCTAAATTTAGCAAAATTAAGCACCAATGTGAAGAAATTAGATACAATTTGTTCTAAAATTTGGACTTACAATAGATAAATGACAAAAAAAATGGAGGAGTACTCTAATTGGTTTAATAGTTGGTAGGCAATAAAGCAAACCAATTTAGAAAAATAGCTCAAAATTTTATATAGTTTAGAATTTAAAATTTAAAATTTTGAAGTTGAAAATTAAAGAATAAATTAAAATTTCAATATCTAAAATTTGAAATTTTAAAACCCTATATATATAGGTAGGGAAAGAGAGGAGAGGAGGGTTTTGGAGAACACGTGTCATCCCCAAACCCTCCTTTAATGTAGAAAAAGAATAAAGCAGATGCACCCAAGATTTTTCCATAGAATATTTATATGTCTACAATCAATGGTCTACGATGCACCGGGTCTACTGAGTAGTGGAGCCGAACACATGTCAATAAAAGAAGACTATCCCAGGCACTTTAGTATATAGTAATAGATAATAAATAATAGATAATAATAGATTATTATTGATAATAATTTTTCCATGCATAAATATTTTATTTTGCATATATATATATATACATATAGAGAGAGAGAGAGAGAGAGAGAGAGAGAGTTGGGTTGGAATACTATTGATAGCAAAAGACCCTTTTTGCTATCAAGTTTTAACCCTTAGGATGATATTAGTCCCTTAGGATTTAGTGGTCCCTCTAGGGTTGAGTGGTTCCCACTGGGTTATAATATTTAATTCAATAGTTATAAATGATGAAAGGAGTTGATTCAAAGGCTAAAAACTTGATAGCAAAAAGGACTTTTTACTATCAATAGTATTCTATCCCAACTCTCTCTCTCTCTCTCTCTCTCTCTCTCTCTCTCTCTCTCTCTCTCTCTCTCTCTCTCTATATATATATATATATATATATATAGAAGTCGAGCTGGAATACTATCGGTAACAAACAAGCACCATTGCCACCCATTTGTTTTTGATGATGGAGCCTCCAAATCGATGATCGGCATCGTTGAGCATGATCTATGCCACTTGAAGTATTCAGAAATCAAATTTTAAGTTTTTTCGACATCATTGACCTAATAATCAAAAGGTTCCAAAATTTGAAAATTTAACGATAGATATGGGGTGTTTTCACGTTTAATAGTGTAAAGATATCAAAATTAGTTGAATTTTAGTTAGAAATTTTTTAAAACTATTTAGGACAAGATCTATATCTAGATCTTGATTACAAGATTCCTATCATCACTTTGTAAAGGATATTCATTTTCAACCGTTCATTTTTTTGTCCACTTGATGGACAAGAGAACAATATCGGAAAAGTATGAAATTTTGTTTCTAGATACTTCAAGTGGTATAGATCATGTTCAACGGTACCGATCGTCGATTTGGAAGCTCTATCATCGAAAACAAATGGATGGCAACGGAGCTCGTTTGCTACCGATAGTATTTTAGCTAAACTCTATATATATATATATATATAGAGAGAGAGAGAGTGGGTTGGTATGCTTATGGAAGTACGGAGCCTTCCGTGCTTCCAAGTTGTTTTCGATGTTCGGACTTTCGAATCGACGATCGGCTCCGTTAGAGTTGATCTAGAGTATTTGAAGTACCTAGAAAATAAATTTTGTGATTTTTCGATATCATTTGCCTAGTGATCGAAGGGGCTCAAAATCAATAATTTTAACGGCCGTGGTGAGCCGGTTGCAAGTTTAACGGTATAGAAATATTCAAATCACATGAAATTTTGATAGAAAATTCTTTATACTATATAAAATAAGATCAATAACTTTGATCTAAAATTTTATTGTCATATCATCATATTTTGTAAGATTTTTATTTTCAACCGTTGATTTTGAGCCACTTCGATCACTAGGCCAAATGATATCGAAAATATCAGCAAATTGATTTTCAAAGAACCTTAAATACTCTAGATCAAGTTCTAATAGAGCCGATTATCGATTCGATAAGTCGAATATTCGAAAACAAGTGTGAAGCACGGAGCCCGCTCCGCTTCCAAAATATCCTAGCGCTCTATTATTATATTTTATATATATAATAGAACTACTATATCAATTAATTAGCAGTTCAAGTCATTTGGTGCTACTAAAGTTTTTGGCCATTGAATTAAGAGATGTGCGGTTAGGATATTGCTGGGGCCCCGTAGGGTGAGTGGGTGTTTGGTTGAATAGTATGATCTGAACGGCTTGTGATTAAAATGATCAAGAAGGTAGATTAAACGGGCGTGAAAACTTGTATACCAGTGCTTTGTGCTATTAAATGTATAGACCAGCGACTATATATACTATATATATATATATATATATATATATATATTATATATTATATAATATATTGATATATATATATATTGTTCACTTTCAAAGAGCATGGGTGCAGATTAATTGATAAATGTCACTATGCTGTGTATATTATCTCTGTAATAATGGCATAATAAATTCGCTGGCCAGAGTGATTGAGATTAATGCATGTACTTACTGCTGTCATTACTTAATTTAGACTTGTTCCTCTTCTGTCCCAATGTTCTTGGTATTTAATGACCACGCTCTTAACTCGCAGACAAAATAAAGCTCACAGCCTACACTAATCTCTGCTCTTAAAGATGAATGTCATCACATGTTGTATATATAGAGTGCGAATAAACTAATGTCTCTGAATGCTTCGAATGTGCGAGAAAGAAATAGTTATGAGGCTGTTGATATTAACTATGATAAATTTATAAAATACTTAAATTATTGTTATGAAAAAATATTTTTTTTTTTGATGAGATAGTGTAGCATGTTAATCCACTTTAATTTATTTGCAGTTTAGAAATCTCAACTTAGGTGGAATGTGAATACAACTAGGCTAGTGATTCGAACTGTAGGACATCGGGTACTAACATCAAGTCTTTGCCTGCTTCTAGGATACATGATCCGCGTTAATTACGTACTTGAAACTAATCGAAACTCTTTCTTAAAGGTGTGTGGTCGCTCTTCATATTAGAGCTTGTTACACAGCTCTCTTCAATTGGCTCTATAATTGCACACTGGTTTTATTGACTGATAAAGTATTTCGGCTGCCGCATGTTACTCATTAATACGAACTTTGCGGAACTAGATTTTGTGAGCAACGTTGGGTTTGCATTTGAGTCTATTATCGAATTGCGTGTCGGGAGAGAGACATTCGAATTCGTTTTGAATATAATTGTATTTGATTTACTCGCTTGAGGAGAAGTTCAAGCATGCTGCAGTTGAGTTACGATTTATCACTTTTGACGTTTATAATTGATATATGGTGAGAATAGGGACGCTTTTAATATTGAATAATTAAGCTTTTAAATATTTATAAGCTGATGTTTTAGAGAGCAACGAATTATTAGTGCTAATAGCCTTAATATTATGTAATTATACTAATAATTCCATTACACTAGCCTCATTCATTGTTTCTGTTTATCTACTTTTTGTGTGCAGTTAAGTTCTTCACCACTTGCTGCCTTCAGTTGCACGATAAAAAGTTAAAATAAGAGGTTTTTGAGCTCCAATCGCTCAAGTAAAATTTTTAGATTTCTTTTTGAATTGTTATGATTAGTTTTATCTATTTAAGAAAGATTGCTTATATATATCAATCAAGATAAATCTTTATCTATATTAATATTGACTATAAAATGTTAAAAATTATATTTTTTCTATCGCTGTAAATTGTTCAGCATCTTGTTTAAGTTGTCTAGATAAGTTATTCGTGATAGTTATTATTTGATATAGCAATAGTATTTTGATACATTGAAAGGATTTTTTTTTGGCTTCCGTATTATGCTTTACTTCTGTGATTTGTAAGATAATTATATTTCTATTACGAGACAATTAGTTCATTTCGAAAATTGAGATCCAAATATAATATGCTATTCTAGAATATTGATTGCAGTGCTCCTATCTCTCAATTTCTACATACTTGTTTTACTGTGATACAGAAGAGTTAAGTGAAGTTTTCGTGTTCGAATATCAGTCGAATTCTTAGAGCTTGTTTGTCTGTATTGCGAGATTGTTGTTCATGGAATTGGAATTGGTATCGAATGGGGGAATGGAATTGGTAAGGGTAATTGGAATGGCTACTACCTCCAAGACGTTGTGTTTATGTTATGATTGGAATTGGAATTAGTTATTTCACATTTCTGATGTTGGTTTGTATAAACTAAAAACATTATAGAATACTATAATACTAATTTTACTTCTCAAATAGTAAATTTATATTATTTTAAAATTTGATAAAAATATAATACTATTTCTTAATAAGTTTATCAAAAAAAATATCAAATTTATTTTTAAAAACTTTTATTGATGTGGGTTAGGGGATGTATTAGTAGGGTTTTGAGAGAGGATAAGATTTTTTTTTTTTGATGAGAAAGGGGTGAAGAGAAGGAGAGTGAGATGGTCACATGGGCTTCGAGAACTTAGTGGGTTTCCGGAATGAAATCTCAATCCGGGCTAGAAGACCGGAATCAAGTTGAAGACTAATGAGCCATTCCCATTCCAGTCCGGAATAGAAATTTCAAACCGATTCATGCGAACCAAACAAAATTAACCGGATTTGATCAAACCGATTTCCATTCCATACCCAAAATGGATGAACCAAACAAACCCTTAAAGTTTATGAAAAGCCTTCGACTCAAACATAAGAAACTAATGAATATAAAAAATATTCAAAATATTATTCTTCAACTATTCGAGGGTCAATTGCTGGTTGGACACATGTCGCTCTACGATTAGTACACTTCGTCTCGCACGCGGAGTAGCCTTAATGAGTTGTAATGAGGAATTAGCTATAGCCAGAATGATTTTCGCGAGATAACCCGCTTTATTTCTAGGGGCGGACCCCTTTGATTTGCATTATATAATATTATAGATTTTTTTGATATAATTAAATTTCTAAAATTTCTAAATCAAAATCTGAGATTTTTGAATCAAATTACTTGAAAATTTTGAGGGAGAAACTTATAATTTTAAGTAACATGCAAGATAATCAGTAATCAGTAATACAAAAAAATCATTTCTGTTTAGTAATATTATTAAAGTTATCCTTATCATTTAAAATGTTACATTAACGTTTAGATCACAGAGTGTATGAACCAAATATAGTAATCCTGATAAGATAACTCGAACCAAATACGCTCTTAAGCATTTCTTAATTGTGCATCTTTTTGTAGACTTTCCAGGCATTTTCTATTTATTTTTGTTTTTTAACTTCTCAGACGATTCTAACTCGAATTTCTAAATCTTGCTGAAGCTTTTACTGCAATGATCTTCGGTATGTCTTATTTCAAAATCTTAACCAAAGCAAAATTAGGTGTTTACTGCAATGATCCTTTTTTCGGCGATCCCCACGTGTTTTCTCCGAATTCGTTCGTTCACGTCTCGATCTAAAAATTAGGTGTCAACACTAACGCAGCATTTTATTATTAGAGACTTGTAACCATTTCTCCTGAATCCTGATGATGATGGGTCCCCATGAAGTAGTTGTCCATAGACGGCGGTCCATGGACGCGGTCCATGGAACGATTTCCCCAATTCGTGGCCCCGGTCCAGCGGAAAACTCGCGTTCTTCGCCGGCTCTTTTTTTCAAGTCAATCAGAGTACGCGGCTAAAGAGGTCAAATTAAATATTTAAATTGGCAAAAACACTTGAAGCACCCCTCAACTATAGAAAATTTTGAAAACAACCCTGGATTTATAAATTTGTTTACTAACACTTTTTTAAAATTCTTTTATTATGTTAAAATTAATTAATTTTAGTCATATAAATTAGGATTCTTATCAAATTTATTCATAATTCTATCCAACTTAGTCACGCCAATTATTTCTTAGCAAAATAAGTTAAAATAATAAAATAATTAATCTCTGTAGGAGTGGTTAAATTTAACAAAGTTTTCAACTTCATCGAGTTTGAGAAAAAATTCATATTTCATTAAATTGATATATTTCATATTGCAAATTTGAACTTCTTAATTATTAATCAAAATACTCTGTTAATAAGGTCAATCTTAATTGTTAAAAATAAATGGAGAACCCCTCAACATTAGTCGATTTTGAAAACGCCCCTCAGCTCTTTACCCTCTCTTTATTGAGACTTTTCTAGTTTTTATCTTTTTAATCTAAGTTATTCTAGTTAGTTAAACTAAAAAATTTTACTAAGTTTATAACTCAAACGAGTAAATTTGATAGAGCAAAAAGCTTTATTTTGCTAATATAATTAGTTAAAATTATTTATGTTAAATATATTTTTTGTCTATTGTTTATTAGATCGATTTTTAAGATAATATTATACTGAAAATAGATTCTAAGCTCTATCATCATCATCATCTACCATCAAGGCATTTTGAAAGTGAATCGTATTTTATGAATATGATATCTATCTAATGTGATATATGGAATATATGACAAAGGTAGAGTGTTGGAGTAACACTGTCGATCGGTCATATAGGCTGGAGTCAGACATCAAATTACTTCGATTTGAATTATCCGGATGATATCTTATATATATATTTCTAAGAGAATTTTCCTAAAGATATTAAAAAATAATAATAAAGTTGAATGGGACACTAGAAAAAGGCATTAGTGGAGGGTCTCTCCATGCTTTTTTTTTTAATTGAAATTAAACACTAGATTGTAAAAGTAAAAAACCAACAAGCTCAGGGACCTCCATCTCTGGTGTTAATTGCACTATTAGCCCCTCAACTTTTGCCGAAGTGGCTTCTATCTTTTAGAAATATTTTTTTGAATTTGTACTAAGACATTAAAGGGTTAATCTCATACAGGTTTCTGTAAACGTAGTAAATTATAAATAAATTTCTATAAAGTTCAAGTTTTATATATTATTTTTATAACAATTATAATATTTTCGAATATGTCTCGACCGTTAGAATCCGCTAGAAAACTTTAATAAATCATAGATTAAATACTTAATTCTGATTAATTTATGAGATAACTTGACATTTTTGCCCTTCTAACTTTTGGAGGGATATATTTATGATGACAAAATTAAAATTTTACTTAAAATATAAACAGTTGTATAACGGTAACAAGCCAGAGAAACATATTTGAAAATATTAAAACATTTGTAAGGACAATATATAAAAGTTGAACTTTATAGGGATATATTGCAATTCAATTAAATTGGTCTGTTGCGTTATAATTTATTAACAAAAAAATAACCTGTAGAAATAATTTAATATTAATTCTTTTTTTAATCTGAAAGGAATACTTGTGTTAAAATTAGTTTTATTCTAAAAATTAGAACCATCAATTCTGTTAAATGGGACGCTCTAATTCGTGTGTTTACTATATACATGCGATTTAAAAATAACTTATTCAGCACTCATATTATTATTTTTTATTAAAAAAATTAACATCATATAATAAAACAAATTAATTTGGTATTTTTATCGAAACTTAAGGAGGAATAAATTTTTGGGAAGTGGAAACTTTGATAAATATTTGGAGGCTTAATTCCACTATTACTATACTATACGAGCCTAGGACTGAGCATACTCTCGATAGCACGGAGCCGCTTTATGTATAAGTTGCTTTTCGTAATGGCGGCTTCCAAAGCGATGATCGGCTCCATTAGGACTATATATACTATTTAATAAGTATTTGAAACATAAATTCATAATTTTGGACATCATTGGCTGTGATTTAAATATCTCAAATTGACAATTTTAATTAGTAGACTGTAATGATCGTTTTGTGAGTTTAACGTATAAACAATCGCAAATTCTGTATGAAATTTTTTATTAGAAATTTTCTTTACTATTGTAGAGTAAGATCCAAAAAAAAAAAAAAAAAAAAACTACCTATGATCTTAATTCAAAGTCTTTTATTCATATTTTTATGAATTTTTACTTTTCAGCCGTTCATTTTTTGGACTACTAGGTTTGATAGTTAAATTGTGTTCGAAGAAATTATGGAAATTTTAGTTTCAAATAACTTTCATAGTATAGATCAAGTCTAACGGAAGCGTATCGGTCAGATTTGAAGCCACACTTCATTGATTAAACAACTTTGGTAGCTACGGAGTTCCTTCGTCTACGCGCGTATCCTAGCAGCCCTACTCGAACTGATTATTTTTTGCTTACTGAGATTTTTGTTTTCGCACTTTCTTATATATTACATTATTTTATTTATGAAAGTCAAGTACTTACATTCTTTTTTTTTCATTTCCTACCCTATAAGAAATAAATTAAAATTTAGATGAAAATTGTTTAAAAAAATGCTAACTAAATGTGGCAAATCATAAATTCAAAAAATAAAATATATAAAATATTAAAAAAAGTTAAAAATAACTTGATAAATTTTTAAAATAACTTTATTACGGAAATTTATTTTATATTTTTTTACTATTTGACTAGTGTCTTTTAATAATGTTGGGCTAATTTGCATAAAATATTCACAAGTTTTGAGTTTTTGCAAAATTGGATCGCCTTTTTTTATTTTGCAAATTCGGGTCGGACTTTCAACAAACTGATTAAAATACCATTATTTCTTTCTCACTCTTCTTTTTTTTTCCTTCGCTCTTTTTTTTTCTCTCCGACCCTCATCGCCTCCTATACCACCTCCACGGCCTCGGCGACGGTAATGAGGGCGGCGCAACCTCCTCCTTTTCCGCTGGCACCAAAAAAGAGAAGGAGAACTCAAAGCGGGCCCGAGTGAGGGTGGGCGGATGAAGGCGATGAGGTCATTGTCGAGAAGGTGCTCGCCACCCCATAAGGGTGAGAAAAAAAGACGTGCCCATCTCCAAGGAGCGAACAAAAATGTAGAGGGTAGAAAAAGCAAGAATAAAAAATAAAAAAATTCAAAAAAAAATTTGTGAGATCCCTGGTGTTCAGCTGTGGAGGCTTGTCGACAGCTCTGTAGAGTGTCGGGACAAGTCTGAGTCGTGTTAGCTTGAAATAGACGCAAAACGAACTCGGTGCAACGCGAAAGCAGCATTTAGCAAGAAAATCTGCAAATAGCTAATTTTTCTGCTTGTTGTACCGGTACAGCTATCATGGTGTACCGGTACACTGCACAGGGCTTCGCGCAGCTTGCTCTCGGGTTGGCATCTATACCGGTACGGGGGCCCGTGTACCGGTACACCAGGGTAGGTAAGAGACTTTTTGGTCTTTTTATCACTTCGTTGTTGTCACCCTCTTCCCCACTCCTTCTTATACGTGGAGAGAGACTGAGAGAGGAGTTTTCATGCAAACTCCTCTCTCTCTAGGTTGAAGCCGATCAGGTGGTGCTTGCCGAGGGAGTTGGTTTATCACCGACGTCGCGCCACGGGACCGTTCGAGCACACTTTTGATGCCGGGGTAGCGCGAGGAGGCCGGGCGAGCGTGGGTTTTCGCCATTCTTGCTGTCGCATCGGTGCTTGGCGTTGTTGAGATGGGTAATTCAGCATTTCCATTTGTTTTGGGCAAGGTCTTACTACTTCGAACTCAAGTGATGCTGTTTTGTTGAAATTCATCGTCGACTGTTAGTATTTCAGCTCGTACTCGACGCAGGAGCATCGGCTTTTGACGAGACTTGGTTCGCTGGATTCAGGATTTCGAGAGGAATCCACGAAGCCCTTACTTGTGGGATTTGGTGGAGGTTAGCTTTGTCGAATCCTTGTTTTACTCTGCTATTGCAAAACTGGACTGAATTGGGGAATTTTGTTGTGTAGAGCGTGAGGTTAGCTTGATTCCTGGATTCGGAAGGTTTCGGTCGACCCAGCAGGCTGTCCCACTGCAACGACCCAACCCGCTAGCAATAATAACTCGTTGGGCCCAAACCACCAGCCCAAAATGCTTAAGCCCAGTTATTATTACTAGTGTCTAAGTCTCTTATAAACCCAATGACAACCCCATTCCCATCTGATGTGGGACTATTGGGGTGTCACAGACTCCCCCCCCATTCCCATCGGATGTGGAACTATTGGGGTGTCACAGACTCCCCCCCATTCCCATCCGATGTGGGACTATTGGGGTGTCACAGACTCCCCCCGTTAAGGCCCTGACGTCCTCGTCAGTCCAATCACACATAGCCCAAGATCACCAGGCGATGTGAGACTCGTCTCGCTAGCCCGTCATCCAGACCCTGGCTCAGCCGAGACTCGCCACACATGTACAGCTGGTGAACCGGCTCTGATACCAAATGTAACGACCCAGCCTACTAGCAACAATAACTCGTTCGGCCCAACCACCGGCCCAAAATGCTTAAGCTCAGTTATTATTACTAGCGTGTAGGCCTCATATAAACTGATCAGAATCAGTATCCCATCCGATGTGGGACTATTGGGGGCGTTACAAACTCCCCCTGTTTAGACCCTGACGTCCTCGTCGGGTCCAAACCAGATCACAGACAGACAAACCAGGACCATTACCAGGTGATGTGAGATTCTAGAGGTGGCTCCTATGGGTTCAAGAGGTGGCTCCCACCAAACCCGTTGGTGTAGCACTTTGCCCCGCATAGCACTTAGCTATCACACTTCCGGCTAGTATTCGGCTCTTATACCAATATTGAACCCGTAGGAGCCACCTTTAGAATCTCACATCACCTGGTAATGGTCCTGGTTTGTCTGTCTGTGATCTGGTTTGGACCCGACGAGGACGTCAGGGTCTAAACAGGGAGAGTCTGTGACGCCCCCAATAATCCCACATCGGATGGGAATGAGTTGTCATTGGGTTTAAGAGAGACTTAGACGCTAGTAATAATAACCCGGCTTAAGCATTTTGGGCCGATGGTTTGGGCCCAACGAGTTATTGTTGCTAGCGGGTCGGGTCGTTGCAATTGGTATCAGAGCCGAATACTAGCCGGAAGTGTGATAGCTAAGTGCTATGCGGGGCAAAGTGCTACACCAACGGGTTTGGTGGGAGCCACCTCTTGAACCCGTAGGAGCCACCTCTAGAATCTCACATCACCTGGTAATGGTCCTGGTTTGTCTGTCTGTGATCTGGTTTGGACCCGACGAGGACGTCAGAGTCTAAACAGGGGGAGTTTGTAACGCCCCCAATAGTCCCACATCGAATGGGATACTGATTCTGATCAGTTTATATAAGGCATACACGCTAGTAATAATAACCCGGCTTAAGCATTTTGGGCCGATGGTTTGGGCCCAACGAGTTATTGTTGTAGCGGGTCGGGTCGTTGCAATTCTGTGACACCCCAATAGTCCCACATCGGATGGGAATGGGGGAGAGTCTGTGACACCCCAATAGTCCCACATCCGATGGGAATGGGGGGGGAGTCTGTGACACCCCAATAGTCCCACATCAGATGGGAATGGGGTTGTCATTGGGTTTATAAGAGACTTAGACACTAGTAATAATAACTGGGCTTAAGCATTTTGGGCTGGTGGTTTGGGCCCAACGAGTTATTATATATAAACTGATCAGAATCAGTATCCCATCCGATGCGGGACTATTGGGGGCGTTACAAACTCCCCCTGTTTAGACCCTGACATCCTCGTCGGGTCCAAACCAGATCACAGACAGACAAACCAGGACCATTACCCGGTGATGTGAGATTCTAGAGGTGGCTCCTACGGGTTCAAGAGGTGGCTCCCACCAAATCCGTTGGTGTAGCACTTTGTCCCGCATAGCACTTAGTTCTCACACTTCTGGCCGGTATTCGGCTCTAATACCAATTGCAACGACCCGACCCGCTAGCAACAATAACTCGTTGGGCCCAAACCATCAGCCCAAAATGCTTAAGCCGGGTTATTATTACTAGCGTGTAGGCCTCATATAAACTGATCAGAATCAGTATCCCATCCGATGTGGGACTATTGGGGGCGTTACAAACTCCCCCTATTTAGACCCTGACGTCCTCGTCGGGTCCAAACCAGATCACAGACAGACAAACCAGGACCATTACCAGGTGATGTGAGATCCGATGTGGGACTATTGGGGGCGTTACAAACTCTCCCTATTTATACCCTGACGTCCTCATCGGGTCCAAACCAGATCACAGACAGACAAACCAGGACCATTACCAGGTGATGTGAGATTCTATATGAGGCCTACACGCTAGTAATAATAACCCGGATTAAGCATTTTGGGCCGATGGTTTGGGCCCAATGAGTTATTGTTGCTAGCGGGTCGGGTCGTTGCAATATTACTAGCGTGTAGGCCTCATATAAACTGATCAGAATCAGTATCCCATCCGATGTGGGACTATTGGGGGCGTTACACCCACAGCTGAGGGATTGTTTCGTTGTCAGGATTAGCTCTTGAGGTGGGTTTATATCGGTTTATTCCTAAGTACGACATTAGCGACATGTATAATTGTTAGTTTTGATAAATCATGTTATAGCTCCACTTCTTGATTGCATCATGGAAGGAACCTGCATTAAAGACATGATTAGTAAATATGAAGATACATGTTGGACTTGGACTTGACTTAGGGGAAAACGTGATAACGATCGGCATATGTTAAACTACCTGATTTAGCCCTAGGGGCCATTGTATGATTTTATACTGTTGCAGTATTATCATAGTGAATATTCCAGATAGTTTAGTTTTCAGTTACGCTCGTGCTGGGATGCCGAGTGTATTTTTACAGTAGTGTTCAAGCTGTTCCGGACTGCTGGGTGCCGTCGAGGTTGACGGTGGACCCGTATCGCCTTTTTGGCATCGGATGGTGCCGAGGGCACGTTACCTGTTGGTTGTTAGACCAGTTTGAGTCGGTTACTTGACTTTGGCTTTTGAGAGCCTGATTGAGCTCGACAGAGATATGCTGCATACTCGGTTGGGTAGCTCCCACGAGTGCCACTCCGGAGACGAGCGCTGTGCTTTCGCGTTGGTGTCGCTCATGCCGGTTGGACTTGCTCTCCACGCACTAGTAGTGTGGAGATAGCTGGATAGTCACAACTGGGCAGGGACGGGTGTGTTCACAGTCCCAGGGACGGGTATGCCTACAGTCCCGATTGGATTGGGTCAGATTTGATATTTTCCTACAGTTGGTTAGTGTAGAGCATGATAGTGTAGTGATCCATAGCGGTAGATTTATTCCTGCGTTTACTAATATCCTTACTCCCTTCTGTAGACTTAGTGCGTGGACCGATGCTGTTGAGGACGGCACCCACTGAGGACTACCTGTTTTTACAGTAGTTCTCACGCCCTGTTGTTACCCCCTATTTTTGTAGAGCCATCGTCGTCGGCTGCTGCTGTCGCAGATCAGGATCGAGGCAAGGGCGTCGCGAGTTAGAGCCCTATCAGACGTGCCGAACTAGAGGTGCCCCTACTGCAAGTAGATGTTTTGTTTTGCGTTCCTGTACATAGTATACTTAACTCGCCAGTGCGAGTAGCTCTGTATTTTTTTGGTATTAGATTATGTATATGGAACTCCGTTTGTTTAGCTTCTGTTTACTCTAGCAGCTCTATACTACTGCTTGTAGTATTGTATGGTTTACAGGTATAGCTGTCGCTTCGTATACAGGGGAAATTTCTTTGTATACGGCGGATTTGTCGGTATGCCCGGGGAACGTGTAATCCTGGGCGTGACAAAATTTCTCTTCGAAAGGCCATTTATATCGTTATTGTTACTGAAAAGTTTAAGAATCAGAGAAAAATGAAGAAAAAGATGAAGGTTGCACTGTTAAAATAAAATTATACTGTTTTACAAGAAAATTGCACTGTTTTATAAGAAACTTGCATTGTTTAATATGAACGTTGCAATCTTTGAGATAAAAGTTGTACTCTTTTGATAAAAATTATACTGTTTCAGAAAAAAATGCACTATTATTCGACCATCATCGCCTCATCATCGTCTTCTTCTTCCTCTTCCTTTGACCCCCTTCTCCCCTTCCCTCTCTAACCCTCATCCTCACCAACGCGAGCTTCTCTACCCTGTGTTGCATCGAACTGCCGAAACACAGAAAAGACCTATTTCTCTTTTCTTCTTTTTTTTTTCTTTCGTTCTTTTTTTCTCTCCGACCCTCATCGCCTCCTCTACCGCCTCCGCGGCCCTCGGCGATGGTAACAAGAGCGGTGCCACCTTCTCTTCCTCCATCTCTTCCTCCGCCGGCGCCGATAGCCCTCAGCGACGATAACGAGGGTGGCACTGCCGCATCCTCTTCCTCCGCCTCTGCCCTCACCGGAGAAGGAGAAAGAGAAGGAGAACTCGGAGGGCCCGAGTTCTGAGCGGAGCGGACGGAGGCGATGAGGTCGTTTCCGTGTTTCAAGGCTTCGATGCAGCGCGCAGGGTAGAGAGGCTCGCGTTGGTGAGGATGGGGGTCGGAGGGGGAGGGGGACGAAAGGGTCAAGAGAAGAGGAAGAAGAAGATGATGATGAGGCGAAGAGGGTTGGATATATAATAGTGCAATTTTCTCTTAAATAGTATAGTTTTTATCGAAAGAGTCTAATTTTTTAAATTTTAGACTTAGATTTAAGTTTTATTTTTAAATTTAAACTCAGGTTTTAGTTTTAGTCTAAAATTCTTCATCTATAATCGACAAAGACTAAAATTCGGAACTTTTAGTTTTTTAACTAAAATTTTTAGTTTTAGTCTAAAATCTTTGCTTCAACAGTTTGTGATATAACTCGGTTTTTAGTAAAAACTCGAGTTTTAGTGTAAAGAAAAAAAAGAAAAAAAAACAAGCTCTCTATCCATCGTGCGATGGGCGAAGCAAATAAAGTAAATCTTTATTTGAATCGACCTTTATATTTAGTTGATCCTAAGCTTGAACCCAGAGCCCATGGTTGGTGGTTCGGGAAACGGTGAGCGAGATCCCTACCAGCCATCGAGTTTTAGTGTAAAGTTTTCGATCTGGTTTGTGGGTGTATAAGATACTTAATCTAAGGCTAGAATCTCGAAGATACTATTCTAAGATCTTAACGCCACGCGCCACGTGGTTTACGTGCGTTATTAATCGGTTACAGAAAAGAAAAGGATACCTGTTTCACCTGACCCAAGTACGGGATTAAAAGAGTTAGGTCCCAAGACCTTGACACCTACCTGGTGGTGCGTCCCTAAAAGACGACTCCTCCTGTAAAAGAGGGACACCAGGGTACGAGGTCGACGTGTTAAAACTTATGGGTAAGTTGATTAACGAACAGGTTACAAAAGAGACTTGTGGACGTTGACAGAATTTAAAACGTATAATTTGGCGCATCCTGCAAGACTTAGTGCGTGGTACACACAAACGAGGGCGTGAGAGAGCAAGCATAAACCGCGTAATTTCATGTATATATATTAAAGGAAAAAGAAAGAGGACGAGAAAAAGAAGCAGTTATAAACTTGGTTCCAAACATGGATGTTTTAATAAAATTTACTAAAATCCCATTTGAAAACATGTGCGATAAGGGTTCAGTACCAAAGAGATCTTTATTGGTGGCATCCGAATCTATACTTTATAAAGAAGATTTTAAACTTCGCGTATGATAGTTAGCTATTAAACAAAATTGTAGGCTTGCTTTATGGCTGGCAGAAGTCTGGGTTCAAGCTTAGGATCAACTAAGTGTAAAGGTCGATTCAAATAAAGATTTACTTTATTGCTTTGCCCCATCGCACGATAGATAGAGAGAGAGTTTTTTTTTTTTTTTCTTTTTGTAGACTTGCTTTTAGTGGATAGTGGCTTCAGGTACACTCGGACTTTTTTCAAACTTCTAGTATGTCAAAAACGCGTTAAAATGCGTAGAAACGTCTAAGTATGTAGTGCTCATCGTATAAGACCGTAGATTCGTTGGGGTTGGACCTATGTACGGTCAATTCTACACTAGACCTACACCAGGTCCTTTAGAAATAAATCATAGAGAACAAAGAGTACCGGGTAAAAAGGCGACCAGCTACTCGCGGCATTTGCTTATAGGTGTTGGCACTACGCTTATCCTTTGAGAGTAGGTTGTGTTCGCTAATGGCGTACGTGTAACAAGCTTGTTGGTTTTTTCGGGGTTTTGTTTCTAAGAGTCTCTGAAAAATTGGCAGCTGAAGCAGCTTTAGACAATCGGAATTTTTGTTCTGGTCTTTCTAGTGTGACCTACGAATTTGTCACTAACGACGTTCCGAAAATTAAAGTTCTCTGCTAAAAATGTAACTTCTCTTTGTTATACTATGTTTTAGCTATAGTAGGTGTTGGAGTACTCTGGTTAGCTAGCTGGTGCTTTAACACTTCATTTTCTATCCGTTATCTTCTCATATCACGCCTAACTAGCAAGTGCGTGCATGAGCGATGTTCAAGTTTACTCTCTTCTCCCTTCCTTGGTTCAGCTGGTGGCTGGTGCGCTCCGGGCGTATGACATCCTTGGCATATGGTCATAGCTGTAGTATGTGGAAAACTCCATTCTTCCTGTGTTGAAAAACCTCTATCGGGCGGACGAACTTGAGCCTGAACAAGAACGGCAATAGCCTCTGAAATTCACGCCCTTACATCGTGCTTCTATGATACCCCTACGGGTTTCATAACGTGTAGTGGCCCTCGTTGGTAAAACGATAACGGAACGACGTCTTGAACTGCTAATCATAACGGCCCTACGGCTGTTCTTGGGAACGCTATTTTTGACCTTTGCAATCAAGCCCACACTTCTACACCCCCTGTGGGAGCACCACCTTTACCTCCATTCAAACAACTTAGGGTGACTGGACCTTCCTCTTCTGTTGTCAACAATCTCAGAGAGAGACCGGATTTGATAAAGGTCAGTCACGCATTCTATTACAAACTTCATTCTTTTTAGTGAGTAGTCTGTATTTCTTCCTTTTTTTTTTTTTAGATGGGGTTTATTGACTGCTATGAGTAGTCTCCTTTACCCGACATGCATCTTAAACTAATTTCTTAAAGTCTAATATAATCTTTGTCACTACACTAACGTTCGCGAAAGTTATCTTAAAACGCAACATTTGAACAAATTATACGGTTCAAACAATTATTTCAACGTACCTGGGACGCTTCGTGTACGTTTATGTACGTAAGCGACTTTCAATGGGTCAATTAGATAAGAATTCACCGACTTTTAATCTTTTTTTCTTTTTCTACGTTTGAAACGATAATTAATGTAGTATAGTACGGTGTCCAATACAGTCGTTTCCGGATCAAAACTTCACGAAGGAGGATTCCACCACATCAGTACGACATTTCAATGAATTTTTTTTTTTTTTTTTTTTTTTTTTTTTTTTTTTTTTAGACTTTTGCGTGATCTAAAGATCGTATTTTGTCACACCGTGAAGCGGATATTAACATGAAGTTTAAGTAGTGTGCAGAATAATTGGTTGTTAGGATTCGTAATATTAAACAGCTATGCAACACTATCTATAAACCTTGTTCTTCGTTGCCTTTCGTTTACCGAAGGAACATTTCACTATTATAGTAGGAAAAGGAGCTTCACTTTTATAAAGATTTTACTTTTCTACCTCCTCCCTGACTCGAATGATAAGGTTTACGTTGTGGTAATTTACGTCACACCATGAGCTTCGAGCCTCAGGCCTTAAGACCTCATCCTATACGCTTCGTGTTGTCCTTTCTATCTGAACGGGTCTTCCTTCATTGACACTTTATCCCTCCCTTTTTTTTTTGACTCTTACTACAGTACACGATTCTCCTTTTCTATCAGAAGTTTAAGTAGTTGTTCTGCGTTCTGTACTTGATTGTGTATGTATTTTCTGCCACTCCTCTTGTACTACCTTCAAACCTATATGTTTGTATGGTAAAACGGGTCTATACTACTTCAATAGATGTATTAGTACCTGTCGCTCGGTTTTCCGCTCCTACTGTTCGGGTTTTTGTTAAGGGCGGCGTTGTAGCTAGTTCGATACGTACGGGTTTATATAGGAAGGATATCTTTTCTTCCGTTGCCAAAGCAATTATGTCTTTTCGTGCTATTTGGTTAGCATAAAGATTTTAAGCGAACAGGTGAATAGCAAGTTAAGGAGCGAGAAAAGATACCACTAGTGTTTATGCTAGCGGTATGTCTATATAGCTCTTTAGCAGTGTTTGTCTGAATTGTTTACTTTCTTTGAAATTTCGAGTGGCTACGGTTACTCCTATTGCTCGTTCTTTTGATCTCTCTTGGGCCGTTGTTGCCGCTGCCATAGCAAAACTCCCGATAAACAATCTTATATTACGTTCTCTATAGACGTACTTTATCGTGGTTGTTTTAATTGTAGTTTGTTCTTTTGAGGTGTAATTTCGACGTCCCTTTCTTAGCTTTCTTCCTTCTTATTTATGGGGCTCTCCGTTTGTCACAACTCTCGTACGCTTCTTCCGTTGGGCATAAGGTATCGTAAGAGAAAGAGCAGCAAACATCGCCAGTGGGAAGAGTGGCCTCCTGTTGAGCCGGCCCCGCGGCTATACTGTAGGAAGTAGCTATTGTTCTTTGGTAAGTAAAGTAAAAGTAACCTAACTTATTTACCTTTCATTTCACCGGAGGTTCTTCGTTTGTAGTAGATGGAACTGCCTCAAGGGCCACATTAGTGTTTTCCGGTAGTTGTTCCAGTAGACAGATCGGTTAAACGATACGGGTGAGATGTTTTAAAAGCTGTTTATCGCCTTGGGTAATTTCAAGAAATAATAATAGGCTATTTATTGTGCTTTTTCCTCTCTAGTTTAACCTTGTTCTACATGGGTTTTGTCTTCTCCCTCCTTGGGACACATCTTCCCGTGACTCTGTTGTGTTCTGTTGTGTCTCTTGTACAACAGGTTCATGGATACCACTGTAGAGACGTTGTTTAAGAGTTTAAAGTGGGATTTTAGCAGCTTTTTTACCTTTAAACATTGACGATGTGGTTAATTTTACATTTTAAAAGTAAGAGTGGACCTCAGCCTCCTAGCTTCCCCACAGCCGCTGCTGCGCCGCCCACTGGGTGCCGACGCACTCCCGAGACTTGGCGGCGCACTCTAGCTTTCTTCGCCTTCGCGGGTGGGTAGGCTGCTAGCGGCTCTCCGAGTCGCGAACGGTTTTGCTCTAGGGTGGGAGGTAAGGGAGTTGTGGGTGAGGGGGGCTGGGGGAACTTGTTTAGATGTGTTTTGTGTGTTTTTCGAGGGTGGAAAAGTTGGCCCCTCTCCTCTTTGTTTGTTAAGACCCAACACCGAGACGAAACCAAACTAAGGTGTTAGAGGATTACAAACTAGTTTATGGGTGAAGGGGTGAAGTTGTTTAGTTGTGTTTTGTGTGTTTTTCGAGGGTGGAAAAAGAAGACTAGTTTATGGGTGGAGAGGGAGGCTTCTCTAGATGTGGTTTTTTTATTTTTTTATTTTTTTTTGTGTTTTTCGAGGATGGAAATAGCTAGCTAACTAGTTTTACCCGTTGGACCTGAAGAAACTTAGTTATTCTCTCTCGGAAAACTCCGGAGAATAAGTTAGGCACAAAGATCTTTAGGGATTTGTTTTATTTTCAGTAGAAAATGGACCAAAAAAAAAAAAAAGGAAACTCTCACTACCCCTGTAACCGCAAACCAAAGCATACTCAAAGAATACTCAGATAATTTGCCTCAGTTTTCAAATTCGGAAAATTTTTGTTCTTTATCAATTTTTTCCCCCCTCTCTTAACTTCTCCCCTTAACTTAGCCGACACTCCCGCTTCTCCTCCCCTTCTTAGGTTCCACCCCTGCCTCTTTCTCCATCTCCCCCCCCCCAATTAACGTAAGCACTTGGGGTTTAAACCAAATTAATGTAGGTTGATGTAACATTAAACCATAATTAAAATAAATGCTATAATATGAGAAAAAAGAAAAAAAAAAAAGTTTGCGTTGTAATATAATAATAAAACAATACATCAGATCTTTGATATAAAAATTTAAATATAAAAAAAGATAAAAATAAAAAAAATATTAATAATAATTTGACAAAAACGAGCATTGAAAAATATTATGATAATTATTTAGATAATAAATTCTGTTTTAGTTGGTTATAATAACAGTTAAACGTATTTTTATAGATGTTTAAAACTCGAAAACATTTTGACCCGCGTAAAAGGCTAACACAACTAAACTTGGCTTAAAAATTGTTTAACTGGTTTTATGAGAATAAGGAAAGAGAGAGAGAGAGAGAGAAAGAAGTTAAAACAAAGGAGAGGCTGGAGTAGTGGAGTAGGTGGAGGAGGCGCCGGAGTGTTGCCATTACTCCCGACGCGGTAGAGGAGAAGGAGGTAAAGGATGCGGCCGTCGTGAGCCGTTGCTATAACTCTCGCCATGGCGGAAGAGAAGGAGGCGGAGGCGGAATCGGAGGCGGACGCGACCTCTTCCTCTTTCTCTTGTGCTTTACCCGGGCCCATTCCCACCTCACCTACCTCCGCTACTACAGCAATGACTCCTCCACGAGTGGTGGGCACTCCCACTCTTTTTTCTACGCAGGTAGAGGTTCCTCGTTTATTTCTACGTCTCATAATTTTTTTTGTATTCTTATTTTTCATTTTTTTTATTTCTTTAAAAAAAAAAGAGAAGTTTTCTAGTAATATATAGCAACGAATATGGCTTTTCAGATTCTTAGTCTTTTTTTTTTTCTTCTTTTATTTCTAACGTGACAATTTTATTTTAACTTGTCAAAATGTTTTTTTATAATGTGACAAATTATACTTGCAACATGAGAAAATTTACTTTTAATGCGAAAAATTTTANGAATTAAGAATTGTAGGATTGGGATAATAGTGATCCTTAGGACTGCGTTTGGTTTGAATATAAGTAAGAACTATTTATTTAGAGATAGGTACACGTTGAGATATAGATAGGAGCTAGACCAATTTTGCGTTTCAAATGAAAATTGGGTTGTTTCGGGGAATAAGATAAATAGTATTTAGATGGTTAGATTGGAATAGGAGGAATAAGAGTTATAATTTTAAATCAAAAATATTTTATTTTATTTGAGGTATAAGTAAGAACTTGACCAATTTTGTGTTTAGTTGAAAATTGAGCTATTCTTGGAAATAAAATAAATGGTGTTTGGTTCGTTAGATTGGAACAAAGGAATAAGAGTTATAATTTTAAATTTAAAATATTTTATTTATTAATTAATATCAAATATTAATTAAAAATAATTCAATAAATTAATAAATTATTAGCTATGAATATTATAATAAATTGATAAATTTATAAAAATAAATATTAGTTAATTATTTAGCTTTTTAATTAGTTAGTAAATTATTTTAATTAGATAATTAGTTAAAAATTAAATAGATTAGTCAAAATAATAATGGTTGATCAATATA
>NW_017890604.1:22225-44325 GCF_001540865.1 Ananas comosus
CGTCGCCGACGCCGAATCCCTCTTCCTCCGCCCCCCTTCCCCCCTCCTCCCCTCCCCCTTCCCCCCCGACACCAAGGTCTACAACCTCCTCCTCCACGGCTGGCTCAAGGTCCGCCGATGGCGCCGCTGCCGCGAGCTCTGGCTCGACATGGACCGCAACCGCGTCCCCAAAGACCTCCACTCCTACTCTGTCTACATGGACGCCCTCTCCAAGTCCGGCAAGCCCTGGAACGCCGTCCGACTCTTCAAGGAGATGTCCCGAAAGTTCGCTCCCGACGCCGTCGCCTACAACACCGCCATCCACGCCCTTGGATCTTTATCAACGCCCGCGTGCCCGCCCGCCACCGCGGGGGGGGAAGCGCTGATCGCGGGGTGCGCAGCCGCAGCGCGGGGCCGGGTTAGCGGCGGGGCCAGTACACGCGGCGGCGGCGGGCGGGCACGCGGACGGCTGCGGCTGCTTCTTCTTCTTCTTCATGGTGTAATGGTGCACCATTAATGGTGTAATTACACTATTACACCATTAATGGTGTAATGGTGCTCCATTAATGGTGTAATGGTGCTCCATTACACCATTAATGGTGTAATGGTGCACCATTACACCATCATGAAGAAGAAGAAGCCGTGTGCACCGTGTACCCGCCCGCTGCCGCCGCGTGCACCGGCCCTGCCGCCGACCTGGCCCCGCCCCGCGCTCGTGGTGTTCGACGAATCGCCCGCTTCAGGGGCTTCCTGATCCCGCGCTTCCTCAGCTTCTCCAGCAGCGACAAGGGAATTCTCCCTCCGCGTGCGCACGGAGCGCGGCCCCCTCGGCATGAGGCTTCGGACGAGGGAGCCCGGCGCGGTCGCACCAGCTGAGGATCGCGTTCCCGATAGCGACGTTGGGGATGAGGAGGGGAGAGGCGGAGGCGGAGGTAGAGAGGTTGAGGGCATGGGAGAGGCACGGAGGGGTGAAGGCGAGGTCGAGGCACGCGTGGACGCAGCTCCGCTCGCGATCGGCCGTCGCAGGCACAGCGTCACCACCGACGAGTCGCGCACTCCGACCTTGGCGCCCGACCTGCGCCGCCTCTGCTCCTTCGGCGGCCGGAGGCCCCCACTGTTGGCCGCCTTCCGTGCAGATCGGGAGAGGGAGGCGGACGCGGCGTCCCTGGGGAAAAGAAAGAAAAAAGAACGAAAAAAAAAAGAGGAGAGAGAAAAATGTATAAGGGTATTTTGGTCAGTTTGCTGAAAAAGTGGACCAAATCTGCAAAAACGAAAAAGGTGGCCCGGTTTTGCAAAAGCCCAAAATAAGTAGTTTTTTTATGCAAAAAGGCCATTTAAGTAATATATACTGACTTAAATATATTAATTAGATTAATTAATAACTTAATATCATAATTAAAATTAGATTAGACTTTAATTAACCTTGTTCCCACATCGGAACAGGCTTGTTCTGGGGGAGGGTGGAACAACTACTCCAAAATTATACCTGATTATACCCACTTATTCCAGAGATAGAAGAACTGCCATTTTCGGATACCGAAAAATAGCGATAGGGTTTAGTGGTACCCTAGAATAATAGTATTAATTCAAGGTCTAAAAATGATCAAAGGGTTGATCCAAAGATTAAAAAAATTGGAAGCACTACTCATGAAGCAGCATAGTTGAACTCTGCAAATTTTAAGTTTTAAATTTTAAATTTTAAATTAAAACTTTAAGTTTAGATTTAAAATTCTAATTTTAAATTTTAAAATTTAAATTTTAAATTTTAAATTAAAACTTTAAGTTTAGATTTAAAATTCTAATTTTAAATTTTAAAATTTAAATTTTAAATTTTAAATTAAAACTTTAAGTTTAGATTTAAAATTCTAATTTTAAATTTTAAAATTTAAATTTTAAATTTTAAATTAAAACTTTAAGTTTAGATTTAAAATTCTAATTTTAAATTTTAAAATTTAAATTTTAAATTTTAAATTAAAACTTTAAGTTTAGATTTAAAATTCTAATTTTAAATTTTAAAATTTAAATTTAAATTCAAATTTTAAATTATTTCAAAATAAAATTTAGTAAAAAAATTATTATTTGCAAATATGTTGATCTAAAAAATTAAGTTAAAATTTCAATTTACCTTTTCTGGTTAAACGTATTTTTTAGGTAATCAAAATCGAAAACGTTTTCATCCGGCGAAAAATCTAAAACGTCTAAGATCAACCTAAAAGTCTTTTGATTAGTTTTATAGGAATAAGGAAAAGACAGAGGAGAAAAAAAGAGAGCAAGCAAAGAAAAAGAAAGAGAGGCTTCTCCCGTCACCTCCGCCTCCGCCTCTTCCACCGCTGGACGGAGCGGAGACAGGATGCGCGGGAACGGGAGCGGGTACGGGCGCGTGGGAGAGAAGCGGAAGGAGCGAAGTCTCGGAGGGCTTCGGCTTGTAGCTGGGAAAAAAAAAGAGAGGCTGGGAGGAGGTGGCAAAAAGGTTGAGAAATGTTATTATTTCTCCCGTCGCAGTACAGGAGAAGAAGAGGAAAAAAAAATAAAAAAAAAGAGAAGTTGGGGGAAGATGGCGGAGGCGCTGGGAGGTGCTACCATTGCTCTTGTCGCGGGTAGGAGCAGGAGGCGGAAGTGGCTGCGTCCGTGGATGCGGCCACGGCCTCTTCCTCTTGAGCCTCGTTCACGTCCACTCTCGCTAGGTTTTTTTAATATCTTTTATTTTTTTATTTCTTATTTTATATTTAAAAAAACATATTCTCTTTATTTTTTAGTCTCTCTTTTTTTCTTTTACTACTTAAACGTGATAAAATCTTATTACAACGTGATAAAGTTCTCTTGCAATGAAACAAAAACTCTTTTAAATGAAAGAAACTCTCTTTTTTATATAAAAAAACTTACTTTTAACATGTAAAAACTTGCATTCAACGTGAGAAACTTATTTTTAACGTGATAAACCGTCTTTTAACATGATAAACCGGTCTTTATCCTTCTCCTTTTTCTTCTCTTTATCACATTAAAAACAGGTTTATCACATTAAAAGCAAATTTATTATGTTGAAAGCAAGTTTCTCATTTTGAAAGAAGATTTTTTATATTAAAAGTGAGTTCTCATATTTAAAAGAGATTTTGTCACGTTGCAAAAAGATTTTAGTCCGTTATAAAAAGATTTTGTGACGTTGTAAGGGGATTTTGTCCGTTTAAGTAGTAGAAGAAGAAAAGAGATACCAAAAAGTAAAAAGAACATATTTATTGATTAAAAGAAGGATAAAATAAGAAATAAAAAAATAAAAAAATAAAAAATAAAAAAAGTATAAAAAAAAGAACTGAGACGAGAATGGGCATGAACGAGACTTAGGAAGAAGAGATCGTAGTCGCAATCACGAACGCGGCCGTTTCCGCCTTCTTTTCCTACGCTACAACAAGAGCAATGGCAGAACTTCCCAGTGTTTCCGCCATCTCCCCCCAACTTCTCTTTTTTTTTTATTCTTTTTTTTTCTCTCTTTCTCCTGCATTGCGATGAGAGAAATGATAATATTTCTCGGCCCCTCCGCCACCTCCTCCCAACTTCTCTTTTTTTTTTTTTTTTCTCTCAGCTCTATGCCCGAACCGCCCAATCTCTGCTCCTTTCGCCTCCCTCCTCCCACACATCCGCTCCCGCTCTCGCGTGTCTTGTTTCCGCTCCGTCCGGTGGAGGCGGAGACGAAGGTAGCGGAAGAAGCCTATCTTTCTTTTTTTCTTATTCTCTTTTTCTTATCTCGTTTTTCTATTATTCTTATAAAACCGATCAAAAGACTTTAAGATCGGGCTTAGACGTTTTAGGTTTTTCGTTGGATGAAAACGCTTTTGAGCTTTGATTGCTTAAAAAATACGTTTAACCGGTTACTTTTTAGTACATTAATTGGGTAATTTATTTAAATTTATATTGATCATAATAGGTAATAGAATAAAATAATAAAAAGTAAATGGAGAGAAATGGCATTAATTAAAGCCGAATCCCAGCCGGCTTCAGTTAATGTGATAAAACCTATTGAGCTCAAAGCAGGGATGGAAATAATGCTACTTGGTTTGTTATTTTCACTAGTAAATGCCGGTTTTTACTGAAGTGGAGAGAGGTAAAAATGGTTTGTTTGTCCGGGATTTTCGATATCTTGTAAAGTGACTCAAATCTATTTTTCACCTAAAAGATTTCATTAAAACATTTCGAGAAATTGTTTTTATTAATTNAATTTAAATTGAATTTTGGATTTAGTTAAAATTTTTTACTTAAACTTTAAATTCAAATTTAGAATTCAATTGTATAGGTTGAATTTAAGTTACAAATTTGAAAGTTAAATATAATTTCAAAACCAAATCAACATTTTAAATTCAAATTGTGATAAAATTGAATTTAAAACAATGACTTAGGTATAACCGAACGGTTGTAATATGGAGATTACAGTTTTCTTTTCTACTTTACAGTTAACCAAACAACTGATGTTAAAAGTCACATTTAGAAGTGACATTTTTAAAAATGATATTTTTTCATTACGGTGATTTACAAGCAACCAAACAAGCAAATTCAAGTCTATATGAGTATTTTTCCATGCAGTTGTTTGCGCACTCGCAGTGCATGACTACACAAACGCCGTTTTTGAGAAGGTAGCTTCCCAAAAAGCTGCATAGTGCGGCCTACTCGCGGACTGCATTGCTCGGCAAAATAAGACCTCTGTCTTGACCCCAATCAAAAAGTCTTTTAGTACAAACGTGAAAAAAAATATTGAATAAAAAGTACTATGCTCTAGCAGCTCAAGCTTTAGAGTCAAATAGTAGTTTCATACATTGTTCTCTCAATTGTAATGTTAAAATTTGATTATTTAATGCAGATTCAGAACAATTTTTCTCTCCAATTGGCCAATCTTCTTAAAACTAAACATAAAATTTAATATTGTATCTTGACAAACTAAAGCATTCAAAACTGAATTCTAGGAGAAAATTATGCTTTTCAATTACCAAATAGCCACTTACACAAGAAATTTAAGTTCAATGCACTTCCTTTATGATAGACGGTTTCAGGCTTAGTTTGATAATGCGATAATTAAAGGTACATATTTTATATTTTTAAAACAAAAAAAAGTACTTATAATAATTTTTTTTTAATGTTATAAAATTACGGTAACAACTAACAGTCCTAGATGGAAGTTTCCACTGAAATTTCACAAATAAAAAGATGAAAAATTAAAAGCACTTTTAAAATTTTTGAGGCTTATAAATTATAAAATAGATGATTTTAGCTACCATAATACCAAATTTAGACCTTTTGAAGGGACTAGGCCTTGGAGGAGGGGCTGAAGAGAACCTAATAATGGAACCATTAACACCCAAACCCGACCCATAAACCCAAGTTACATCCGTTAACTGCGGGTTCGGATCACAACTCCAAACCCTAGATCCCCCAGCCCAAAGGAAAGGAAAAAAAAAAAAAAAAAAAAAAAAGGAAAAAGAAAACTAGGAAAGAGGAAACCGGAATAGAAGAGAATAGTAAAAAGAAACAAAAGTGTCCATTTTAGGGGATCGGACTCTCTCTCTTTCTCTCTCTCTCTCTCTTCTCTTGCTTGAGGGGGAACTTCGCCATGTCTCGCCAAGCGTCGAAGCTGCTCGGGTCCGCCGCCTCTCGCCTCTTCTCTCTCCGCTCCCCCTCCCCCTCTTCGTCTCCCTCCTCCTCCTCCGCCGCCGCCACCCAATTCCGGCGATTCGCGGCGGCGCCGCCGCCGCCTCCGGCGGTGTTCGTGGACAAGAACACCCGGGTCATCTGCCAGGGCATCACCGGCAAGAACGGCACCTTCCACACCGAGCAGGCCATCGAGTACGGCACCAAGATGGTGAGATTCGGATCACTCGATCTCTTCTAGTTGTTGTTGTTGTTGTTGTTTTTGGTGTGGGATTGTGTTTTGATCGTGGTGGATCTTATGGGGATGAAGCTACAATTGATGTTTTCGTTGATATGGGAAGTAGATGATTTCTTAGGGTTTTAGAATAGTGTGGTAATTTGGGGTTGTAAATTAGGCGCAACGGATCTGAAGATATATAGGGTTTTTAGGTTTTGAGGGGATTATGTTTTGTGTTTCTGTTTGTCGTAGCTTGTGTCCATTGTTCTTCTCTTAGAAAAAAAAAAGAGGTATTGATTGAGTGCAAACCATTCCTTCTTTGCATGATGATGCATTCATGATTGCTTGCATAAATGAAAGCAAATATACCGCAGTTCACTTGGTAGTAAAAAGAGATTTAAGGAATTTTGGTTTGGTTTAGGTGATTTGGATTTTATGAATAACATGAAATATCATGCTAGAGGAAGATATGCTATTGCGTGGGGCATTCCTCACTTTTGATACTTTGATGTAGTTATCGATGATCCGACCAAGATTTTGGTGTTTGTTCATTACCTGTTCATTTCTTGCCATCTTTTTTGTCGCCTGTTCATCATGCTCTCGGAGCATGGGAAGACAGATGGATTTATGTTGATTCGCTTCTTTGCTAACAGAATTTTGAAAATTGTGCTTATTAATTGTAGGAGCTTGATAAAAGTGCTACCTCACCTCTGAAATCAAATTTGCAGTGTTAGGCTTTCACCTATGTAGAGTTTGCAAAGAATTTAGCTGAGTGTAGCCTGCTTTCTCGAATAATGATTGATTGCATCTGAGATTTCTTGATTTCTTGCGTATGGCAGGTAGGTGGGGTGACGCCTAAGAAAGGTGGTACTGAACACTTGGGTCTTCCTGTATTCAACACAGTAGCAGAGGCAAAGGCTGAGACAAAAGCTAATGCATCAGTTATTTATGTTCCACCACCATTTGCTGCTGCTGCGATTTTGGAGGCTATGGACGCAGAGTTAGATCTTGTTGTGTGTATTACTGAAGGAATTCCTCAGCATGATATGGTAAGTGACTTGGACAAAATGCTTCATTCGTTAATCATTTTGAACAACTAGCTTACATGTTGCTTGTGGGTCTTCAGTTTTCCCTGTTGCATATTTATCTACTATATTATTACAGCGTTATATGCTAGTTTTTCATTGGCCATGTATTACGCAGCCTTTCTCTTTTCTTATAATCCATTTGTTTATAAGGTCGTTGGAGAAATTCACTAAAAAGTAGAAGAAAATAGTAACACTGATAACAAGTGAAGGTAAAAAAAAGGGAAAGGCACAGAGAAGTTTCTGTTGGCGGCATGCAACATTTTCGAGACATGAAATCCCAGACACTAGGTTTAGGAGTTCTTAAAACCTTTAAACCTATTCCCGAGACATGAAATTTCGGATACTTTCTTTAGGAGTTCTTAAATCTTTATCCTATTAACATCCCTTCATTATAAGTTAAAGGCCCAAATGCAGGTCCCTGTAATGCATTAAAGTACAGGTTTTTTCTGTTAACATGATTAGGACAATCATTTTTTTTTTCAAGTACTTTACAAAAATATTTTCTTTATGAATAGAACCTTTAGAGAGGATTGTCTATATTGTCTAAAGAGGACCCTTGGGAGTTTTTATGGATCTTTATATTTAAAAATCTCAGATATTATTATTAAATTGCTAAGCTTTCTAATTTTGATTATCCAAGAAAACTACTGTTCAAAGTATTTGTAGAACTACCAAGTAGAGAATTTTATCTCTATGAAAATTGTTGTTACTAAACACGGGAGTAACCTCAATATAAGTTAGAGGAATATGTTCAATAAATGGTGTTATCAATTTGTGCAAATTGAAATGAACTTGCGGTTGTATATGTTGATTAGTTTTTGTTTTTGTAGAAGAGGTAGAGCCGTAGAGGTTTATTTATTTATTTATTTATTTTGGGGGTGGGGGGTGGTGAAGAAGTTATTAAAGCAGATTGTAAAGTAAAAGAATGGTCAAATGTTTAAAGTCTATAGAAATGGGTGTCTAAAAAGTGAGAATAGGGAGGAGAGAAGATAGTGTTTTGATAGTTCATGAAATTTACTTTTTTACCTGCTCAACATACACATGTTTCCAGTGTCCGTACTATATTAGCATATTAGCTAAATTTTAGAATAGATTATGATCTGCACCTGCAATTATTATAAACAGTTTCCATTATAATGCATTAGTTAGAGTAAATGCACCAATATCAATATATCATAAACATCACCTGCTTCATATTTAGAAGATTCAAGCATCAGGTTTTGCTATCTGTATGCTTCATTAAAATTAATTTATTTTATTTTCTTATAACTACAAACTGTGTAATATCAGGTTCGAGTGAAGGCTGCTCTTAACAGGCAATCAAAAACCCGTCTCATTGGGCCAAACTGCCCTGGCATCATCAAGCCTGGGGAATGTAAAATTGGCATTATGCCTGGCTACATTCACAAGCCAGGGCGTATAGGGATTGTATCTCGATCTGGTACCCTAACATATGAAGCGGTAAGAGGTTAACTTCATGTTAATAATGCCTTTAATACCAAGAGGATAATGTGAAGATTGTATTTTTATGTCTTCAATTGGCAGGTTTTTCAAACAACTGCAGTAGGCTTAGGGCAATCAACTTGTGTAGGTATTGGTGGGGATCCTTTTAATGGAACAAACTTTGTTGATTGCATCACCAAGTTTCTTGATGATCCTCAGACCGAAGGTAATTTGTTTACACTCAAATTCTAGCTGTAATTTTTATTTGGAAAGAGCTGGCGCCTTGCCGATGTTGATTTCTGAAGCTATTTCTCATAGTTAACTTCTTAGCCATAGTATATGCTGCTTTAGCATAATATCTTCATTACATGAATATTTGAAATCAAGAAAGATAACACACCATAGTTGTGTTGTCAGTATCGAAAGAACTCATGTTGAATATGCATCTGAACAAGGTCTGTTTCAACTAAACTAATTCCTTTAGGCATTGTTATTTAGATTTCCCTCCTTTTGTGATTGTTAAATTAACGCTTGGGATGCGCTGATCAATAGACTTCTATATTCTTCTTGTTATTACTAGTTGTCTTGCAAATTCATCTTCTGTAGAAAAGAAGCAATTTTACAGAAGCAAACACTAAGGAACAATTATCTTTCCTTGTTTGTATCGATTACATTTTTGGTTGTTAATAAGTCATGACAATAGTTTGTTTTGTGTATCCTATACAAATCTCGCCATGACTATTTGTAAAAGAAAAAATGGCTTATGAGTGGTATCTTTACTCTGTCATGTTCCAGTGCTCGTCCTTTCGCGCTTTCATTTAACAATAAATTTTATTTGTCTAGTAGTGTGGCCTGAAAGGTATGGAGGAAATAAGACATCTAATCAAATATTCTGGCACCAATGGAATTTCATGTCCTGCTACCCTATTTAACCAGACCTGCATTTGCTGGTAGTGTTCCAGAAAATTCGATTTAGTTAGATCTCCGATCTTTTTTGAATCCGTAGTTTGTTATTGAAGATTTATCAATTTAGGTTGGATGCTAACCAAAAGTCTGGATGTTTACAATATGCCCTATATAAAAGTGTACATATTTTTATATTTGTATCCAGATATTCTTTTTTGGTTTATTGATGGATGTAGATTGTGTACATCTGACCAAAAGATGAGATGTCAACATTTTTTTTGAAGTTTATTTATTAGTCTATACCAAGCAAATTTGAGCAAATTGCCAGATTCTTGGACCATTGTATTTGTGAGTTGTGACTATTCACTAGAAGCAGTAGATTTCACTTCGATGTGTACACTATGAAAGAACTAGATAGTTTTGCGGAAGGTCATTAAAGGATATTTGAGAGAAAAAAAATTGAAAATTTTCAAATGAGGGGGTTACCCTTTAACTTTATTTGGGGAATGGGCTTCCCATGCCATTCTGCCAAGGGTCTGATACTCTGGTTGCAACACTCTTGCCATTGAGGGCCCTTTTTTAATGACAAGTTAGTTCGGTTGTTGAAGAACCAACTAAACTCGGTTGTCCAATAGCCAATATGGGATTATTAGAGGTTCACTGCCGAGCGTTGATGGTGACGACAACATGGTCGTAGAGGAGGATTGCATGAGACTTTTTTTTTATTAGGGGTTGGGGAGGGGGTAGGGTTGCTAGTGGGTTGTTGGAAGTTTGCAAAGCTGGCCCTGATTTGAGCAAATGCGCCATTAAGAAAAGGACACTTGCCCCATTGGCGATGGTACTAGCACCTGACCCTGCAAGTTTTGCCAGGGAAACTAAATCTAAAATAAAATTTGGGGAACCTTGTTGATCTTTTCTCAAATATATGTTTTCACAAAAATCCAACACTTGAGCTTTGAAGATGAAATATTGACAACAAAAACTTGCATGTCCCAAGAAATTTAAACCATCTTATACTATGGTCATGTTCTATTGTCTTTTAACCTGTGTATTATTCCTAAGTTGGCGTAACTTCATCTGTTATGAGAATTTTGCACTAAGTAGGGCATATCTGTAACTAGGCTGGTTAGCATATGTCGCTTCATGATGAATTAGTGGATCCAACCAACCCCTCGTAACTAATGACTACAATCAGACTAAGCTGAAGGTCGACTGTAGTTAACCCCAGCCTTACATGATGTCCCAATCATACGATTTTCTTTTGACATCTTCCTGGGTACTCTTGTTAATGGAGATATTGCAACCAACTCTCAGAAATGGTACCATATTGATTTTAGTCTGAATTCCAAGGCTGCAAACCAAACAACAGAGGAGCTTGTCATGCTGATCTACCCTGTTGCTTTATTGCTTCATTTCACTCTCATGCGACCTAGGAACACTCCTGAAAATATCCTCTAGGTGTAGAAAATATCCAGACGTGAGAGATAGATTCCTAGGTACAAATGTCGGTCTCTCATTTATTATGTTCAGAAGCTTGGCTGTGACAATTATTGTTCGAAAACCTTTTCTCCATGCATGCCGTGAATGGTTTACCTTGCAGCATTGGATAACATATTAATTGTCTGAGCATATTATATATGATTGATTTTAACTTGTATGCATTTTAGGTATTGTACTAATTGGGGAGATTGGAGGCACTGCCGAAGAGGATGCAGCTGCTTTAATAAAGGTAAAAATAATGGCATAATATCACAGGAAGATATTTTCCTACATTTTGTCTATATGTAGATATGGATTAACCTATCTGTAGTTTGATATGTTTAAAGAAGAGACCTTGTTGTCATGAGAAATTGTTTGTCTCCAAGTTTTTGGGAATAAAATTGCTTCTCCAGTTTTTCTGCACAATATATTTTTGTGGGGTGGAACTACTTGTGGCAGTGCATGTGAATACTTTTGGAACTTCACTAGCCTGTAGATGAATGTTTACCTTTTTACTCTCCTCCAAAAACTCTCTTGCTGATGCATACTCAGTGTTGCCAGTGTTTTTATTTTCTGTGCCACGATATGTAAGTCGGTTGACTCTGTTTTGAGCAATGTATAGAGCATTTACATCAAATACCATATATGGTGAAGTATATCTGATGTTCTGTTTGTCCATCCTGCCTACTTTGTTACCCTAATATTTAGCTCAACTCTGGGCAAATAGTAATTGTTGTGGTTCTTTTGTATCTTGTGGATTTACTAGGTTATCCACAACAAATACCTAATTTTGTCTAGATTGTATTCACTCATTGTGACGGGAAGAGTTGTTATATATTGATCTATGGATTTTGATTTTAGAAACATGTAAAATCTCAAATGTCCGTGGAAGTATAATGGTATAGATCAGAAGGACAGTATTATAGGATGATTAAGTGCTGAAATGATGTTTTTGAAGATTATGTGCTATTATCGTAGTATTTATTTTTTAGTTCCTTTATATCATCTTTTCAAGGGAGAATTTGGTTGATGTACATAAGTAAATGTGAATACTGATAATTTTTTAAAGGTTGTCAAGTTAAAGACATTGTTTGAACCTTTTCAGTGTGCCTGTTGTCTGTTGACTTCCTCCGTAGGAAACATCTTAAATTACATCTTCAAGTGTACTACATTTTACCATTGTCAAATGCAGGAAAGTGGAACTGAGAAGCCCGTTGTTGCATTCATAGCTGGACTTACTGCACCACCTGGTCGTCGTATGGGTCATGCTGGAGGTATGTTCGTTATCCTTTACGTGATATTTGTGCAGCACCTTTTGTGCTTTATATGTGCTTTTCAAGCTATCTATTTATGCTATTCAGGAAGTAAAGCATATGCCTATTGTCTTAGAGTGGAGGGGTTCTGTGTATGTATGTGTGAGAGAGAGTTATTGACGAAGTAAAGCATGTGGCAATTGTCTGACAGAGCAGGGGTTCTGCGTAAGTAAGTGCGGGAGTGAGTTTTTCAAGAAGTAAAGCATGTGGCAATTGTCTTAGGTGTTCTGTGTATGTATGAGAAGGTATGTATGAGAAGGTGGAGCTTGGAGGGGACGGCGGCGGTGGAGATATTAATTAAAAGGGGATAGAGGTTACTTTAGCAGCAGATTGCATAAAGAGTATGCCAGCAATCAACGATGGCAGCAAATAGACAAAATGATGCAGGAAGGAAGTAGGAAAAGACTGAGGAAAGAGATTGTTAGGTTCTCTGCGTATTTAGTTAAAATGTTTCGCCGCATCCACTCTCCATGAAGGATACAACCAATTTCCATGAACCAGTTAACGTTTTATTGACCGTTCTATTCATTTTCCTCTAACTTTATGGTGTGCCTTGGACCGGAGGAAGACGTCAAATGAATCACCATCCAAATCACAAAAACAAAAAGAAAAGGAAAATGCCCGCCCCTGCCTTGCCTATGTGGTGTTGAGGTGGTGGCAGAGTATAGAATTAGTTTGCTAGATAATATTTTGGGAGAGCCATTTTTCAAATTTATCGTTTTAGTAGAGTTGAAATTATAAAAAAGCCCTAACTAGTTGTTATAATGCTAATGGTTACTTTATATGAGCACATCCTGTTTGGTTACTTCTGTTCTTGCGAGTTCTTTAAAAAATGTCCTTATCCTTCTCTACAAGCATAAACCCTATTGCTTATGAGTTATTAAGAACTGAATAAGTTTCGCTCGCTTTGTTTATATACTCTCGGAGAACCGGTTTAACTGTTGTAATTATGGTTTCGTTGCAGCAATCGTGTCCGGAGGAAAGGGCACTGCCCAAGACAAAATCAAGACGCTCAGAGAAGCAGGCGTCACTGTTGTCGAGTCCCCAGCCAAGATTGGTGCCGCCATGTACGACATTTTTAAGGAGCGCGGGATGGTAGAGTAAAAAAGCATTCCAAGCATTTTTACGGCAGACATCCAAGTGATCTTTCGATTTAGTGCTGCTTTGAGATGGCAGTCGCTGAAATTTATGGTATGTTTCTGTTTTTATTTTTTTGATAATCATGTTCAACGTCATTTGGTGAGCTCGAAGAGTAGGCATCTAATATTCTTAGTTGCCTAATAAAATCTCTCTTTCGTATATGAGAACCTGCTCAGCACAACTATCCGGCTATTCGAGCCCATTCGGAGGAATGTTCCTTTCTTTTTTTAATACAAATAGTTGGTTTTTTTGCATAGAGAATATGATGAGCAAACTTGGTTGTTCGCTTACAGCTTCTGGTACTTGCTGCATATGCTTTTGCAGATATAAGCATTAGAGTCAGCTTCTTGACCCTTTGGTGAGCAAACAAGGGCTTAATGCAGGTCCAAGTCACCTGGCAGATTCCATGTTTTTATTATTATTATTATTATTATTATTATTATTATTATTATTTAAAATCAGTATATGTATAATAATTTATTCGCTAAATTGTTTTTAGATATTTTTAAAAAAGATTACAAAATTTGAATACTTATGTATATATAAAAGGGTAAATGACACCTTCGGTCCTCAAACTATGTGGCTCGACGGCTCGTGATATTTTCGTCATTAAATTTTTTTTTTGTTGTAATTTTTTGGCTCAAATTTTTAAGTTGTTGCGATTAAGTTTTATAACTTAATTTAGTTGGCTAAATGCTAATAATTGGCAAAATTTGAAGTGCTATACTGTTTTATTATTATTATTTCATCATTAGTTTTAATACTGTCATGTGGTTTTTACATCATGGTAATATTAAGTCATTTGATTGCAACAACTTAGAAAAAGGTAAGCTAGAAATTGTAACGAATTAAAATTTGAAAGTGGCACGCTCCTTATAGCTCAAGGATTGAAAGTGTATTTTATATTTTTATAAAATATGAAAACTTTAAGTAAATAAATAAAACAGAAAAAGGGTTCTGGGCCCAGTTGGGGGATGGTTCGCATGGTGGCCCATGTGCTGGGCCTCAGCTAGCTGTATGGCATGGCATGGCCCGTATTGGGCGGCGGTGATCCGGATACCCTCCAATTTCACTAAACGGTGGTGGTTAAGATTCAAAATTTAATCAACACTTGTGATCATGTTGCTCAACTAATTTATTATGATAGAAAAGCACAAGGGCCCCCAAAATAATGGGCCACTTCCAAATAGACCTGCAAAAGCCCACCACGTTTTATTTTCTTTATTTATTTCCATCGCTTGATTTGAGATCTTTTTTTGTTGAATTCAACAATAAAATTGTTAATTTAACTGTCTGAGCAATTTTTTTGTTAAAAAAAAAAATTAGAGAGTTTATCACCGTTTGCAGTAGCTCCGGTCCAGATTAACTTCATGGCACATGCCAAGCACCTGGTTAGCTCGCTTTTAAGACAAATTTTATATTTCGGAATTCATTAGAAACTAAGCGTTTGAAATTTACTAAAACAGGAAAAATTAAATGTAGACACATAAGATTTAACGTGAAGTCTCGGCTTTTGCTTCAGCAACAAGCAGTTGAGTGTCTTACTTTGAAAGGTTATGGTTCTTTCTCAAATAACTCGAAAATCCCCCCATGTGCTATAATAATAATAATAATAATAAACTAGTTGAGCAGCAAATATATAACAAAAGCTTCCATTAGAGCTTGTTTGGTTGTATGAACATTTTGCTCGGCATTTTTTACTCGCTGACTTAAAGTTCATGCTATAAGATGGTTGATATAATTACCATAGTTTGTATGGCCTTCAAAATAAATTAATCACTTTACTAAATGTAAACTTCTAACTCACCATGAAACAAATCTTGGTAGCGTGCAAATAATAAATGAACAACCTATTGCGGCATCTAAACATATCCTAAACTTATTCAAAGGATTATAAATAATTTTTAATCTACTGTCAGTTTCACCGAAAGTATAAAGATGTGGAGTCATTTTCGACTATAAATATTTACTGTTGTTGTTTGACTCATCGTTAACTAAGGCTGGCAATAACTCAATTGACCCGTAACATCATTATTGAATTCGCCTCCACTAGTCGCTAGTCACCAAGTCAATCATAGAAGGAAAAAAGAGAGAAAATCGTGAGAAAATTTTTCATTATTTGAGTCTTTTTCATACTCGTGTGCATTAATGTAAAAAAATTCAGTGAAAAGGATATAAAAAGTGGGAGAATTTTACTTAAAAAAATAATGAATTTCTTTCTCACCTTATCGATCGTATGTTTGTGTAAAATTTTTTTATGAAACACAGACACATAACGTGGAAAAACTCAGTTCCAAAGCTATTGATTTTATATCAAACAAAAAAGGCAATTGAAATTTATAACTTTTAAAACTTTTGTTCAGCTTTTTTTTTTTTATTCTAAAATTTAGTTATGGCCGAATCTCAAAATCAGTTACGGATGAACCGACAAATAAACCTAAAGATTCTAGCATGAAACCAGCCTTTACCAGCAACCTCCTTAAAAATTTTTCATTAATTTTGTTGGCAGTACAGAGCCACAGGCATAATAAGGAAGTCCACACACCAAAAAAACAAAAAAAAAACAAAAAAACAAAAACAAAAACAAAAATAAAAATAATAAAACAACAAATATTGGGGAGCCAGGTCACACACAATCATGTCAATTATTAGATAGATAGGTGGGTATTATTCTTGTCACTTGCTTCCTCAACTCTATCTTCCATTATTGTTAGATTAAGACGTGACATTTTGTGAAAGAATAATGTTATATGTACATCTGTGTATATATAGTCAGATAGATACAAATGGTAATCTCATTTAGCTACTATTTCCTCTCGCTAGTCTTATCAACATTTTTTTTAATGACAAAAATTGAAAATGGTTTCGTGAGTTCTAGAATTAGTTAAACATAAGATTTACACCCACATATAAATATACTGGTGAGTTAGACTAAAATTCTGTTGCTAGCAAATGAGCTTTGTTGCTTCCGATTTTGATGATAGAGGTTCCAAATCGACAGATGGCATCATTAAACATGATTTATATCACTTAAAATATCTAGAAATTAAATTTTATATCTTTTTGCCATCATTGATCTAATGATCAAGGGGTTGCAAAATTTGTAATTTTAATTTTTGATATTAGCCGTTTTCTGGTTTAACGGTACAAAAAATTTAAATCAATTGAATTTTAAACTATTAAAAATAAGATTTATACTCTTGATTTTGATTATAAGACTCCTATCATATCTTTTTTAAGAATTTTTATTTTTAGCCGTTTATTTTTGTGTCCTCTTGATGCATAAAATATGATTTCTAAATACTTTAATTGGTCTAGATCATATTCAATAGTATTTATCGTCAATTCAAAAGCTCCATCATTGTAGATAAATTGATAGCAATAGAACTTGTTTTCTATTGATAGTATTATAATTCAACTCATTTACTAATAGTATTTTTCTTTTGGAAAATATATGGCTTGCTACGAAACTTCTAAAAAATATACAGTTCTGTAGCTAGAAGGAATATGTGGATTTTGCAGTATATACCCTGTTTGAGACAGGTGGGATATATTTGTTTTGATTGTAGAGTTGTTTGTAGCGTCCTTTTTGATATTTCTCACTGTATATTTCTTATGCTTTCGACAATCAAAAAATCAAAAACATGAATTTTCTTATACTTTCGATAGTACAGTAATTCTATACTGAATACACGTACGGCGAATGATCAAAAGTGTGCAATAATTAATTATATAATGCCAACTTTATTATTGCGGCCACTATTAAGCAATAATAATGCAATTTTTCTAGTGAAAGCATAAAAAGATATTTATTTATATCAACCTGTCAATCAATTTAACTTATCAATCAATCTCTCAACCTGATTCATCAATCCAATCTTATCCAATATATTTACGTGCTCGTGTGGAGTTTTGGTGTAATTAGTATGTTGTGATTATTTGTTAGTTCTAAAATAATTCTGGTAAACTCTCTCATAAAAAAGGTGCATATTTCAGGAATATTTAAGAATTTTTTAAAAAAAAATTTAAAATATTTTTAGTATTTATTAAAAATAAAAAGTTGATAAGACAATAGTCAACTATCTCACATTTGACGGAGAAGACGTAAGCAAGATTTATATTGGATTTGGAGTTTATCTATAATACTATTCTTATTATTTTATTTTTTAAGTTACTTGCATTTTTGATTAACCCCTTTTTGCTTAGTCCCTAATTCTCTTTTTCGTTCTGTTTTTTTTTTTTATTTTTTTTTTGGCTACTAGGCGCTCTAGAATTTATATTCTTGTTGTCAATTCAGGGTCTCAGCCATGACAATTTATATTAGATTTGATAAAATAGACCATATCAACTCTACATGGAAAAATCCCTGCTAACTAATATAAGGATTAATCTATGATCATTAGAGTTCGCAAACATACGATCAATACCACGCCAATATTTTTTAGAAAGAGTCTGATAATACTGCTCAATCGTTGTCATACAAGAATGCCAAGATGCGTCAAAAGAGATTGGCATGCGATCGCTAGTAAATTTCGAGGGGTGGCATGTACGTATGAACAAAAAAACTAGTTAGTGTACGTACACAATGCACGTTAACAATTTATTTAATTTATTTTTAAGATCATAAAAATTTGCAAATATATTTAATTCAAAATCTTAAAATAAATAACGTTTTATAAATTTATATGTATATTTTATTAGAAAATATTAACAATAATCAAATTAAATTTTATTATAATCGAAGGATAGAAGTGATTTTTTTAAGAGTTGTTCATACGCGTTCATATTTATTTTTTAAATATTTTTAACTTATTGATTCATACTTTCTTGTTCTATTTGTTAGAATTGAAGTTATAGATAAGTATAATGTTTTGTTTTAACAATTCAAGTCATTAATCGTTTTTTTTGAAGATATTTTTTACAAATTGATCATAATTTGCGACATAATATTAATTCAAAAATTCTTGCCAAATTTATCAACAATTATGCTTTTCAATTATTTTCATTGTAATATATTGATAGTCCCAAAATTTTAAATTTTAAATTAATTTTAAATTTTGAATTGAAATATAAATTTACAGCAGATATTCTGGCAAATATTTGGATAAGCATAAATTTTTTTCTATTTTAGAGATAAAAAAAATTAAATAATTTTTTAATTAAAATATAGATTCACAGTAGATATCTTTCGGTTGGTAAAAATTTGGATAAGTATATATATTTTTTTTCTATTTTAAAGATAAACAGAAATTAAAAATTTGTTTCATTACGTTATTTATTTTACGTACGGAAAGAGGAATCAATATTTTCCTACTAAAAAATGGGTCTGTCGACAGACCTAAATTTGAAATACGTGCTTTTATATATAGTATAGATATTTACGGCAATGATATTGAGTTTGATGCAATGGATGTCCATGCAAATAAAGCAGTTACAAGAAAATAGTACAATTAATCTTTAAAATTTTAAAATTAAATTTAAAAAAATAAAAAAGTGGAACCAAACCACTACAATCTGTGTTGACAAGAATTAACATAATATCAGTAGACCTCGCAATCTTGATCCGTACCCGTGGGTGGCCGCAGGTTACCCGCAAATTTACGGGTATGGGTATTAACATTTTCAACCCAAAGAATTACCAATAAAATGGGTGGGTACCCATTAAGATGTGGGTATTTTGGGTAACTCGCAGATATCCGCACATATATTTTTTAATTATAAAATATATTTTCTTAATTAAAAAATACTTTTTTTATTTATCTATTCTAAAAATTCTAACTCTAATTTTTTTATCGCATTTTTTATATTATGGAATTTTTTTGTTTTAGGACTTTAAATATTTTTATGTATGTTATGATATTTCAAATAATGAGTTACGTTACGCTTTTAAAATTTTTCTATATGTATTTTATATTTAAAAAATATAAGAGCAAAACAGAAAAAAAAAAAAAATTTTGAGGGCAACCCGCATACCCACCTGTCCACCCGCAGATAGGTATAGATAAAAATGTTGGCTATTCAAAAATTTACGAATAAATTTTATCCATACTTAAAGTAACCTGCGGATACAATGACCAGCTCGTTTACCGGATCTAAATATCAGCCAGCTATGGCATCGCAATCGTGGAATCCACGCCGTCCGACCACCGCCCAACTTTCCACTTGCCGATTCGATTGAATCTTACTCTGATTACTGGCTAGATACGGAAAAGTGTATAGTCCCAAAATTTCGTCCAAATTCTTGCCTGCACCCAGTGTATTCAATAATATAATGCACTCGACCCTTAATTTGTGTCGTATAAAGAGTTTATGTAGTCAACGGTAAAACTCCAAAGTTTATCATTTTTCATGTATATGCCATTTTAAAACTTTATTTAAAATTACGGAGAGAATTAATGCACTACATAATGCATTAAGTAGGTTAAGGTGTAGCAACCGCACCCGTCCGATTAATCAATTTAGCTACTATGGACTGGTTTCAAGTTCCGATAGTCAACCAATTCTGGCATAGTCAACCCTAAAGTGCAGTTGACAAAGTTTGAACCCGAGGTCGATCGAGTGATAGGCAAAAGCTATAGAAATTATCTTTTTTTATTTCTACCGCGCGACCCTTTATGAAGTTACAAACTATGAGTAGTATATTATTTTATTGGGTTTATAAATTTGTAAATTTTCTGATTGCACTATTTATCCTGTTATGATCATGTTTGCTATGTGGACTCTATTGCATTCAAAGATAATAGTTCTACGTACATACTATTAGCCATGCATGCAAAATAATATATTTTACGATAGTCTATCAATATCGCATTGATTGTGTCGAGTCGTTTCTTATTTTTGTGGCACAAGTTGGATTGGGTCTAGCATTATGTGCGTGCGCATGCGCTGTGTGCCGAGCTGGTGTTCATATATATAGAGTGTGCGTGTTTGGTAATGTGTGAGTCACCCCAGTGCAGTGCGCACTTGACAAACATACTAGAGTATATGCGCGACGAGAGAGGTATGATCTAATAGTATCAGTGAGTATAAATAGTGTGCACATGCATGATGAATCATATTGGATGCGTTTTGACGATCTATTATGAAGTGACATGCTTGATGCTTGGTGCTGGGTGGTATGAATGAGGAGACTTTGCATTGGACATGCAGTCGAGTTGATTGGTTGAGTCAAATGGTCCATTTCTCGGGCACATGGCGTGTTGAGGTATTAAGTATTGAGCATAGAGCAGTAGTCCTAACCATCTTAATTAGTACAAGTTGATTTATTATACACACATTGTTGGTTGTTAGCCTCTTTATATATATTGTATCCTTACTTAGGACTTAGTTCCTACTATTTTGTAAATAGGACTGAATAGAGTTGTAGATCGTAAGCACTAATCATTAATTTTAAAATCTCTAATTGAAAGAAAGGGCACACCTATCATTCTTGAAATGTATAGACACATAGCGTTCGCAGGCTTCGACTATGACTCACTCCAACTAGGCCTCCTCCATGGGCAAAATGCTGGCCTATTTAATCAACAACTTCCCCTCGATCCCCTTGTGCCAACACATTTCTCGTGCAGGAATCAAACTTACGCTATTAGCTCTAATACATTTTGTGGATCAAAAGGCGCTAACCAATAATTCTAAATGCTTGAGCTGAAGGAAAAAAACACAGTTATCACACTTAGAGTGTATAGATACAAAACGCTTGCCGGCTTCGACTATAACTCGCCCCAACCTAGTCCATTCAATCCAACAAGTATAACCATAGCGTGTGGACTTAAATGGGCCAGCATCATGCCCTGTGACTAAAGGTCATGTGTGGGCCGAGTCATGTTCGAAGTGGCGTGAGGCTGGTTGGGCCGAGTCACAATCGAGACCCGTTGGCTCTGTATCTGTACGCTTTAAGTGAATTGGTTGCGTATTTTTAACAGCTTGAGCTTTTAGAATTAATGATTAGCGCCAACGATCCGACGCAGCGAACTACAAGTAAAATAACAAAATTACAAATAGCTTGCATTTAATTATAGTCTTCCATATTGCACTCATTTATATTGTTGTTGTGCATGTGCAACTCTGAGTTACCTTCTAGCTTAGATATAGGCTTTTATTTTCTGAAAGCCTTGCAGCTTCGCAGGTTCAAATACGTAATTTCTAATTTAAATAGTATGGAAATGCAAGGTTGCCACGGTGGTAGTTTAAATCATGCATGTTAGATTCTATTATAATATAATTTCTATAGTTCTACTTAAAGATAAATATATTTATTTATATATAATTTTGCCGTAACTCTTTTTGGCGCAATAGCGCTAGATTCAATTATCAGCGATGAATCAAGTTGGAAGATCTTAATATAATTAGATAAGGCTAATGAGCCAGATTTTGATTTCTAGATCACTATTGTGAGATTTTTGATGGTATAGTACGTGTATAAAATGTATTAATTTGTACGTATATTCCAGCCAAATAATAATTACTGCAAATTTTCCAAATTTGGGATGTACAAAGCGGGACCCACCGCCAATCGACTTCTCCAATGCAAGTTATTTCGTGATTGGTATCCGAGATCCAAGTTCGAATCATAATTGATTCACATTTCTAGCTAAGTTTATTTCTAAATAAAATAAACGAAGCGGGTAATGTGCTACCTATCTCTCAAAAAAAAAAACAAAAAAAAGAAAAAAAAATTACTTGCCGCGAGATACATGTGAGTGTACCAAATAAAAAATAAAAAAGAAAAAATTATATACTTGTCACATGAACATCATGAAGATACCACGTGAATTAGCCAAATGCCAATTAAAAAATTATATACTTGTCACATGAAGATCATGTAGATTTGATTAATTTTTTTAAAAAAATTTAGTATCTCTTAACGAACCCCTTCACCCACCTCAAATAAAGAGAGAAATATTA